>NC_057799.1:605370997-605371689 GCF_018294505.1 Triticum aestivum
CTGTGACGCCCGGATAATTATACTACAGTAAACCTACGCTAGTGATGACACGTCACCTCTGTTAGTGTTGATAATCTTGCGTTAGTTCAAAACCGGATCAAAATTCAAAGTTCAAAATCAAGCAAACAATAAAAGTTTTCAAATACTAAAACTAAAATGTTCAATAAATAGTAGATAAATCAGAGGCTATGATAAAATAGTAAAGAACATTATTGAAATTTGATAGGTGACTTAAACATCCTCAAACAGTGGCTGAAAACATTAATTAATAACCTTTTTATTAATACAAAATAAATATGAAATGATATTTACCCCAAACTAGTTTTTGGTGGTAAGGTATATTGTGCTGTGATTTGTGGGCCAGCTATCATATTTTACAAAACTCACTTGGTGCCCAGACAATTAGCCAAAACAGAAAAGGAAAAAATAAGACAAAGTAAAACAAAAAAAAGAAAATGACCCCCCTGGACCAGACGGCCCAGCTCGCAGCCAGGCCGGCCCACCTGGCCCATCCGCCGAACCGGCCCGTTCCCCCCCCCCGGTCGCTCTCTCCCCTTCCCTGTTCCCCCGACCAGGGTCGGAACAGGCGCGCGTCCCCGCCGGACCCCCCTCGCCGGCGTCGAGGAGGGGATAAGATCGCCAGCGCCCCCGCCTCCACTGACCCCTCCCCTCGACGCCTCGGCCTCCTCCCC
>NC_057799.1:605371714-605377480 GCF_018294505.1 Triticum aestivum
GTCGCTCTCTCCCGTTCCCTGTTCCCCCGACCAGGGTCGGAACAGGCGCGCGTCCCCGCCGGACCCCCCTCGCCGGCGTCGAGGAGGGGATAAGATCGCCAGCGCCCCCGCCTCCACTGACCCCTCCCCTCGACGCCTCGGCCTCCTCCCCACCTACCTCCACCAACTCCCCTCTGCATCTCGGTCGCTCTCTCTCTCTCTGGCCCTCCCCTCGCCCGAGCGAGATCGCCGCCGAAGCCTCGTAGGCGTGGCCCCGACCACCGTTCGTCGAGCCGCCGATGTCCCCGAGCTCCCTCTACGTCGTCCTCGTCGACCCCGCGCTTCAGGACGACCTGGGGTGCCCTGCAGCGGCCGGGTCACGCTTTTCCCCAACCTCGGTCGCCGCCGCCCGCCGCGATTCATCCCGCCTCCCCTCTGCGCTCCCGTTCACTCGAGGGCCTCCGTGTGCCGCGCCGTAAGCCTCCACCCCCTCCTCCTTCCTCTGGTTCCTCCTCATACACCGTAGAAGGCTCGCGGTGCCGCCGTCGCCATTGCCGCATGCGGCCTCGTCCGCGAGCTCGTTGCGCTCACCCCGTCCATCTCCGAGCCAAGCGGTGGCCTCCGTAGAGTTGCCGGAGGTCCGTAGAGCCCGCTAGCGTCGTTTGTTAGCTAGAACGCAGCCCGTAGCGTGGTTTTCGGAGATGCCCATAGTCCGGCGCCGCCCGCGGTCGTCGTTGAGCTCCACTCCGGCCACCCCCGCTCCTGGGATCACTCTAGATCGACGCGGGATGATCTACTCGTTCGAACGCCACCGAAAACGCGCGGAATGGTGCCCTGTGCTGGAAATCCGAGCAACTCCGGCGAACTCCGCCGCTGGAATGGTCGCCGGCGTGTCTCCGGCGCCGCCCGCCGACGTGGCCCTCCGGGCCCCACCTCACAGCCACTAAACACGGGCCCCAGGGCCCCCTTGACTTGTTGACCGCGGTCAACGTGCTGACTGGGCAGGCCCCAGCCACTGACGTGCGGGCCCCACCACTTAAATAACTAATTAAAATGATTTTTTAATTAAAAGTAATTAGTTTAACTAATTAGTCTATGACATGTGGGACCCAGCTGTTAATTAACCACGTTTAATTAAAATAACCCACTGTTAGCCCTCTCTCTATGACATGTAGGACCCACTGGTCAGTTTGACCTGGTCAGCGAGTCTGTTGACTGCTGACGTCATCAGCACGTCATGCTGACGTCATTTTATCTTTTCTGTTAATTCAAATAATTCCAGAAATTCAAATAATCTTTGAAAATTCATATCTTTTAAACCGTAACTCGGATGAAAATGTTTTCTACATGAAAGTTGCTCAGAACGACGAGACGAATCCGGATACGCGGTCCGTTCGTCCACCACACCTCCCTAACCTATCGAACTCGCAACTTTTCCCCTCCGGTCCGTCTGTCCGAAAACGCGAAACATCGGGAATACCTCCCGGATGTTCCCCCCTTCACCGGTACCACCTACTGTCGCGTTAGGACACCCCTAGCACCGCTCATTGTCATGTCACGCATCGTCATGCTTATGTTTGCATTGTATTTACTGTTTCTTCCCCCTCTTCTCTCCGGTAGACTACGAGACCGACACTGCTGCTGCCCAGTTCGACTACGGAGTCGACGACCCCTCCTACTTGCCAGAGCAACCAGGCAAGCCCCCCCTTGATCACCAGATATCGCCTACTCTACTCTCTACTACTTGCATTAGAGTAGTGTAGCATGTTACTGCTTTCGATTAATCCTATTCTGTTGCATAGCCTGTCATTGTTGCTACAGTTGTTCCCCTTACCTGCTATCCTACTGCTTAGTATAGGATGCTAGTTTTCCATCAGTGGCCCTACATTCTTGTCCGTCTGCTGTGCTATACTATCGGGCCGTGATCACCTGGGCGGTGATCACGGGTATATGCTATATACATTATATACATGACACATGTGGTGACTAAAGTCGGGTCGGCTCGAGGAGTACCCGCAAGTGATTCTGATGAGGGGGCTGAAAGGACAGGTGGCTCCACCCCGGTAGAGGTGGGCCTGGGTTCCTGACGGCCCCCGACTGTTACTTTGAGGCGGAGCGACAGGGCAGGTTGAGACCGCCTAGGAGAGAGGTGGGCCTGGCCCTGGTCGGCGTTCGCGGATAAACAACACGCTTAACGAGTTCTGGGTATTTGATCTGAGTCTGGCCATTTGGTCTATACGCACTAACCATCTACGTGGGAGTAGTTATGGGTATCCCGACGTCGTGGTATCAGCCGAAGCTCTTTTGACGTCAGCAACTGAGTGGCGCGTGCCACATTGGACCGTAAGCTCGCGCTTGTATTAAGGGGGCTAGGTCTGCTTCCGGCCGCGTACGCAACGTGCAGGTGTGCATAGGGCGATGGGCCCAGACCCCTGCGCGCATAGGTTTAGACCGGCGTGCTGACCTCTCTGTTGGGCCTAGGTGGGGCTGCGACGTGTTGATCTTACGAGGCCGGGCATGACCCAGAAAAGTGTGTCCGGCCAAATGGGATCGAGCGTGTTGGGTTATGTGGTGCACCCCTGCAGGGAAGTTTATCTATTCGAATAGCCGTGTCCCTCGGTAAAAGGACGACCCGGAGTTGTACCTTGAGCTTATGACAACTAGAACTGGATACTGAATAAAATACACCCTTCCAAGTGCCAGATACAACCCGGTGATCGCTCTCTAACAGGGCGACGAGGAGGGGATTGCCGGGTAGGATTATGCTATGCGATGCTACTTGGAGGACTTCAATCTATTCTCTTCTACATGCTGCAAGATGGAGATGTCCAGAAGCGTAGTCTTCGACAGGACTAGCTATCCCCCTCTTATTCTGGCATTCTGCAGTTCAGTCCACTGATATGCCCCTTTACACATATACCCATGCATATGTAGTATAGCTCCTTGCTTGCGAGTACTTTGGATGAGTACTCACGGTTGCTTCTCTCCCTCTTTTCCCCCTTTTTCCTTTCTATCTGGTTGTCGCAACCAGATGCTGGAGTCCAGGAGCCAGACGCCACCGTCGACAACGACACCTACGACACTGGAGGTGCCTACTACTACGTGCAGGCCGCTGACGACGACCAGGAGTAGTTAACAGGTCCCAGGCAGGAGGCCTTGCCTTTTCGATCGTTGCCACTTTTGTGCTAGCCTTCTTAAGGCAAACTTGTTTAACTTATGTCTGTACTCAGATATTGTTGCTTCCGCTGACTCGTCTGTGATCGAGCAATTGTATTTGAGCCCTTGAGGCCCCTGGCTTGTATTATGATGCTTGTATGACTTATTTATGTTGTAGAGTTGTGTTGTGATATCTTCCCGTGAGTCCCTGATCGTGATCGTACACATTTGCGTGCATGATTAGTGTACGATCAAATCGGGGGTGTCACAGAGGTCATGGCCGCCTTCCGCCTTGCGGCGGCCGGCGTGACCCCCGACCTGACGGGCCGCAACGGCCGTCTTCGCGCACTGCCTCCACCGCACGATCGCCGCAGATGTGGCGGCGGCCACGGTGCGCACCCTGCACCGGCGCCCGTGCCGGCCGCCCCTCCCTCGCCGGCCGCCCCTCCCTCGCCGTTGGGGATAGACTTGCCGCCGGAGCAGGTCATCCTCCACGAGGACGGCGATCCGAATGACACCCCGGGGTACCACGGGGCCGTACGGGCGTCGGAGGCTGCGGTAGCGATGGAGGCCGCCGAGATTGCGGCAGCAATCCACGCGGCCGAGGCGATGGCGGCGCACCAGGCAGCGATGGCACCGTCGGAGTGGCAGCAGGTGCCGCCGGAGTGGCAGCAGTTGTGGGAGCAGGCGCCGGCGGAGTGGCAACAGGCGCCGACGGAGGAGGAGGAAGAGGATTCCGACAACGATCCGGTGGACTGGGACGACGTCGCGAATCGGTCCAGCGGCGACGGCCCGGCCGTGATTGACCTCGTTGATAGCGACGACGAGTAGTTTTTTTTAGTGTGTTCTTTAGTTAATTTGGTTATGTCGTTCTAAGCCTAAGTACTAGACTTTATGTATGAACTTGTAATCATCGAGTTCGCTCGACTATGTAAAATATTTTATCTATGTTGAATGAAATTTGAGTAAAATTTGTTTTGTCCATTTCATTCGAGAGTTTTGATTTGATGATGCATTTGTACATGAATATATGCTAAAACATAAGAAAATAGAAAGGATGCTCAATGTAAAGGTACGTGATTGCATGCATGTAACGGAACGAAATTTTGCGAGTGTGTGTGCATCCCGAATGTAGTCCTGCACGCACGATATGAACGAAATCAGACAGGAAACACACGTCGCGCCACGTCCGGACAGCGGTTTAGGGTACTTTTGCCTAGGAAACCCTAGAAAATGCGTCGAGCGTCGGAAAAATACGCAAATTGGCGTGGGTGCTGTGGATGGTGATGCCAACGTGTGGAAAAAGTTTCGCGACATTTCACGGAGTAGAAAAAAAAACCGTAGTTGGGAACCCCCTCTCCGGCAGACCGAGAAGTAGCTGGTTGCACTGGGGCTATGTGATCGCATGTATGCAAGTGCACCAAAGTGTGTGTGCATGTGGGCACGGCCAACGTAGGCCCCCACGCAAGGTTGGAACGAAAACGGACGTTGCGTCACGTCCGGGCAGTGTTTTTGTGATTTTTGACCTGGAAAACCCTAGAAAATGCGTCGAGCGTCGGAAAAATACGCAAATTGGCGTGGGTGCTGTGGATGGTGATGCCAACGTGTGGAAAAAGTTTCATGACGTTTGACGGAGTAGAAAAAACCCGTAGTTGGGAACCCCCTCTCCGGCAGACCAAGAAGTAGCTGGTTGCACTGGGGCTATGTGATCGCATGCATGCAAGTGCACCAAAGTGTGCGTGCATGTGGGCACGGCCAACATAGGCCCCCATGCAAGGTTGGAACGAAAACGGACACAAAACGGACGTTGCGTCACGTCCGGGCAGTGTTTTTGTGATTTTTGACCTGGAAAACCCTAGAAAATTCGTCGAGCGTCGGAAGAATATGAAAATTGGCATGGGTGCTGTGGATGGTGATGCCAACGTGTGAAATAGTTTCATGACGTTTGACGGAGTAGAAAAAAAGTTAAAAAGAAGTTTGTTTTCGTGTGAAGCTAAAAAAATTAAACAAAATGACAAAATAAACATATTTAATAGTGTGATGTGACTTTACCTAACTGCCCAGGCAGTACACTGCCAGACAATGTACTGCCGGGCAGTTATGTAGAGTCATATCACAATATTATATATGACCATGCATGGACTAACCGAGGCGGCTATATAAACTGGTCAGGGCATCCTTCGGTGGGCGAGGTGAGACTAAACTAGCATGGCTGCCGCCCGCCGACGCTAATCCACCCGTGTCGTCTGGGGCCCGGCCCAATCATTGTAGACGGCAGTGGAGGCAGAGGCAACGCGGGCCCAACCGAATCTATCATGATTAGGACCTGGCACGCCCGCCACCATATGCCCTCCTCACCCATGACGCCCTGCCCCAAGCCCTAACCCACGCCGCCATCTGCCCCCGATCCCCTGACGCCCCTCACCTTGTCCTCTTTAGCACGCCGCCGTCCATCCACCCCCTCTAGCCCCATGACGCCGCGCCGCCGTCCATCCACCACCGTTGGAGAACACCTCATTCACCGTCCGCCGATCGATAGCACGCCATCCACCATGGTCGTCCGTCGACATCACGTCACCCGAAGTTTCTGACGTAGGTGGTCGCGGTTCCACAGCACGCCGTCGGTGTCGT
>NC_057799.1:605378388-605509185 GCF_018294505.1 Triticum aestivum
GTGACGTTTGACGGAGTAGAAAAAAACCGTAGTTAGGAACCCCCTCTCCGGCAGACCGTGAAGTAGCTGGTTGCACTGGGGCTACTTGATCACATGCATGCAAGTGCACCAAAGTGTGTGTGCATGTGGGCACGGCCAACGTAGGCCCCCACGCAAGGTTGGAATGAAAACGGACACAAAACGGACGTTGTGTCATGTCCGGCCAGTGTTTTTGTGATTTTTGACCTGGAAAATCCTAGAAAATGCGTCGAGCGTCGGAAAAATACGCAAATTGGCGTGGATGCTGTGGATGGTGATGCCAACGTGTGGAAAAAGTTTCGTGACGTTTGGGGGAGTAAAAAAAAGTTAAAAAGATGTTTGTTTTTCGTGTGAAGTTAAAAAAATAAACAAAATGACAAAATAAACATATTTAACAGTGTGATGTGACTTACCTAACTGCCCGGGCAGTACACTGCCAGAAGTGTACTGCCGGGCAGTTATGTAAAGTCATATCACAATATTATATATGACCATGCATGGACTAACCGAGGCGGCTATATAAACTGGTCGGGGCATCCTTCGGCGGCCGAGGTGGGACTAAACTAGCATGGCTGCCGCCCCCCGACGCTAATCCACCCGTGTCGTCTGGGGCCCAGCCCAATCATTGCGGACGGCAGTGGAGACAGAGGCGACGCGGGCGCGACCAAATCTATCATGATTAGGGCCTGGCATGCCCGCCGCCATATGACCTCGTCACCCACGACGCCCTGCCCCAAGCCCTAACCCACGCCGCCATCTGCCCCCGATCCCCTGACGCCCCTCACCCTGTCCTCTTCAGCACGCCGCCGTCCATCCACCCCCTCTGGCCCCGTGACGCCGCGCCGCCGTCCGTCCACCGCCGTTGGAGAACACCTCATCCGCCGTCCGTCGATCGACAGCACGCCATCCACCGTGGTCGTCCGTCGACATCACGTCACCCGAAGTTTCTGACGTAGGCGGCCGCGGTTCCACAGCACGCCGTAGGCGTCGTCATCACCACCAGCAACCCCCCCCCCCCACGGCCACCGACGGCCGTAATGGTGGGAGGTAATTTTTTATTTTTTGAACGGTGCATTCATCATGTTCATCATCTAGACATGTAAAGTAGCTAATATATTTTTTGCTCCTATTCGTAGTGATGGAGGAGTACGGAGAGATTTTCTGTTCTGTTGAGAAGTGGTGTCTGCTCGTTAGCAAACTGACCTCTAGGCAAAAAAAGCGTTTTGCAAGCACTAGACTAGGACAAATGTTGATGATTCCTAGTGTGCTCATGCGCAAGTGTTTGCTAAAGTTTATTATTAAATCATATGCATTGGACAGAAAAAGGTTCATCATGCCATCAAGAAACGGTGCGATATCATTGCGCGCTAAAGATGTGTTTGATATTTTTGGCCTAGTGAACAAGGGCAGAGATGCCATGAAAGCTTTAGGTAAAGGGGGGTTAAAGGCGAAGGTGAAGGTGCCGAGTCGTTTCATAGATTCGAGTACGAATGAAATAATGATAGACCAGCTTATACAGGACATCACTACTAGTGGCACGTATGATGATGATTTCCTGCGTCGAATTGTGTTGGTTCTTCTAGGCACGGTTCTTGCACCACACTCCACGGTAGAAGTTCCTAATGCTTTTTACAAGTTAGTGGAGGATGTGGAGAGAATCAAATCATTTAACTGGAACGCGTTTACTTTACGCGTTTGCGTCGATGGCATCACGAAGACTGTATCGAATCTTACCAAATTTACATGGCCGGTGGGAAACCTTGCCCTCATACAGGTAAATTGTATGTTATATATTTTATTTCGAACTATAGGTTGTACTGTTAAGATTGCTAATATATTTCATGTTCATGCAGTACTTGTTTTGGGAGAAAGTGCAGCCACTTGATGAAGAGACATTTGATCCACTGGCGCATGAGTATCCGCTGATGCTTAACTGGCCAGAAGTTGAGGCTATGAAGCGTGACGCGTACGACACATCATACGGCTGCGGGAATGGGAGGGTAAGTATTTATGGTTTGCATGCATGCAGTTATGGTACGTTTTTAATGTGGAGTAATTTAAAATGATTTAACATGGCACAGGTTGATGACATAATAAGTGAGAAGCACAGACAGACAATAATTGCTCAAGAGGGGAAATTTGTGGAGGAAGAATCTGAGCCAGTTGATAGAACAGGGCATTCACGAAAAAGGAAAGATAACAGAGACGAGGCTTCCTCGAGCAAGGACACTACCTTAGATCAACTGATGAAAAGCATCAAAGATATGCAAAAAGAAATTCGCCTTGTCCCTAAAAAATGTGTTGAGGTAATTAGTGATGTGTTCTTCAAATTAGATGAGATTATTCATATTGTTTGCATGTACTGAATGCTTCCCATGTGTTATTGCAGATAGTACTGGAGGAGCTAGAGAAGAAAGGTCTTGTCTTCAAGAAAATAGAGGGTTTAGTGATGTTGAGTTTGTGGAGCATAGTGAAAACTGGATGAGGAAGTATGGTCCGTCAAAATATTTTCCAGATGTAAAATCAACTCCTGCAAAGGAAAATATGGACAACGGGGTGGAGGCATCCTTCACCAATGGGAACGGGAAGAAGTCCACACATGAGAAAGGTATGCATCTCAACACACCCGGTACAGGAGATGAAGGGGACCCCTTCGTTATTGAGTAGAATGGTAATTCAACCGACCCATCTTTTGCAACGGTAGACACGAATGACTTTCCAGCAGTTACTTCAACCCCCAAGAATATAAATGCAGTGTCAGACGGGTCTAGCGCCGATAAATCTGAGGAGATTAGTATGGATAGTCTGAACACACGTATAAAAAATGCGAAAGAAAGTGGCACTAAGGAGAATGATGGGAAACGCAAGAGAAAAAAGTCAAAGTACGTTCTTTCACCTTACCAGCAGAACGGTGGACGTAAACGTCCAAAGAAAAGTAAGTGTTAGGTACTTTGTTTTGAAGATATTTCAGTCCTTCCATGCACAATTTATTTACTCATTGTTTGATTATATTTTTGGTTTGTTTGGTATAAGAGACGCTATGATTAATACCGATTACATTACTGAGGATCACATAGAGGCCGCGAAGGTTTATATCCAGACACTAGCAGACTCGGCGAAGCTTAGTAGGAAAACTGTCGTGCACATGACAGGAATTGCTGGGGAAACATGTACACCTGATATGCTTCAAGCCATCATTGCGAAAAAATGGTTGCATGGCGGTGTAAGTATTACAACAAATATACGAAGTTGTACATGTCATATTTAATTATTATTTTTTAATAGGAGTATTGCTGTTATGTTATTTTCAGGTCATCAATAGTTACTGCAAACATATGCAGACCCATAATCCTCGTGATGACCGTCACATTTTATCATCTTGGGTGTCACACTGGCTTATTCTTCGTGCTGAAGGAAAGGTTAAGAACTCTAAGCACCATTTTCTGGAGCATTTCACAAACCAAACTAAAATGGTGTCTAGAGTTAATGATGAGTATTTCATTACAGATAAGGTACTTCACTTTTGTATGATCCTTCGTAGTACATAACTATTTGTGTGTCCAAGAACTTGAATAAACTTTGTTGTAGGCATACTTTCCTTTTCATGTGGAAGAAAATCACTAGATAACAATTCTCATGCACAACAAGAAAAAAGAGTTTCAAGTTTTAAATTCTACTGGTAAATGCAGCAAGGGAGTTCTTAAAAAAATAAGGCAGCTGGTAAGCTTCTTTCTTTACATGAAACAAGATAGATAGTAGTAATTAGTTATGTACTTCATATGAACTTCACATTTTTATTTCAGAGGGCAGAAATAGCTAAAGATACGTTGGAGGTGAACTCCCTTGTACAAACGGAACATCCAGACGTATCTTCCGGGCCAATAAATGAGTACGATATGCCGTTACAAGAGGACAGGTATGTTCAACTGTTTAAGTTCTAAGTACTTCTCTGACACAGCAATGCCTGACTCGCGGTTTTTTGCAGAGGTTCTTGTGGTCTATTTGTGGTGGAATGCATTCAAAACTGGAACGGAAATGAATGGATGTTTGACTTTGATCAAGCTGAGGTTAATGCTTCAAGGGGACGCATTCTAGCTGAAATACTTTTCTCAGAGTGCAACACGATGGAAACTGTGAAAGAGAAGATTTTGAAGATCATGGACAAGAAATTAGTCCGTTGATGGGTTTTTGGCTACGAGGACCTTCTTTTTCTTATTATCGCAACTAAATAAACGTGCCGTTGACGGCACTTGGAACAATTTCGATATTAAGACATTTCTTATTGTAATGGGGCATGATTATGCACGTCCGCAACTAAATAAAGGTGCCATCGTCGGTACTAGCTACAATATTTATTTTCCAACAATATATGTTCAGCTGCTATGTGCTATATGCTTATGTGATGATGATACCGCCGTCTGCTGGCTCTTAGAGTTTCATATAAATGGAGGCGGACGACTGCCTGTATGTGCAATATTATTATGTGATGATAATGCCAGCCGCCGTTTGTTGGCTCTTAGATGCACATATAAATGCAGGCGGACGCCTGCTCGTTTGCTCAAAAAAAATTTGACTAGAAAAAAGAACAGCCCAACCTTCGCTTGTGGACCCATAGGGGACTGTGCAACCAACCCAAATCTAGCCGACAGGCGACTCGGGCTGTCGATGCGGACCCCACAAGGGCCCACAAGGAGGCCCAACGAGACTGACAAGGCGCTGGTAACAGAGGAGTTCGATAGTACCAGCCGACGCGGCTAAGCCGGTCGTGCGCCCTTCCGTTGACGAGGTGGGACTAAATAAGAGCCGGCTCAGCATGCGGTCGACGCAACGCTGACGAGGCTCCATTTCTGCAACGTCGCCGCCCGGCCCATGTCGGCCCAATACGACAGGCCCAGCCTCGCCCCTCCCCGGCCCAGTGACCATCGCCTCCCGCGCCCGACGAAGGAGTTTAGTCCCACCTCGGAAGCTGACGGGGGAGAGGACCAGCTTAAATATGCCAGCGTGCTACACAGGTCGAACTGCTCTGCTAGTACTGCTTGATATGGACCTCCCGAGTCGCCTCGTCGGCTTGATTTGGGTTGGGAATATATCCCAACTTGCGGTCCAGCAGCTGCCGGTCGGGCATTTTTTTGCACAACGACGGTCGGCCATGTTTTTTGCAACATGTAGAGTAACAAAACGCAGTATATTAAAACTGTGAACTCTTTCATATAGCAGTACAAATAAGATGGCAATTCATTCAACAAATATGATGTGTCATATCACATATGTTCACATAAATATTTTCATCACACATAAACAAATCGAGACATAAAGTTTTCTGCCACACACGTACGAACAAGAAACAACATAGTTTATTCGGACTAGACTCGTGCGACCAATTTTATTCTTCCAACATAGCAAGATGCTTCTCTACGCCCAATTCCTGAACATAACATAAAAATATGGGTGAGAAAATATAGTTGGTAAAACCGAAGTAGCAACATAACAAAAAATAAGAAGGTAGCATCTTACTTCTGGTTTTTTCGACATGTAGCCTTGTTATGACCTGGTTGACTACACGGACTGCACAAAGGACCACTTTTTCTCTGTAAAATCTTTTGGCCTACCATTCTTTGTAACATCGGGGCCCCCCTTTGACCGCCCCTTCTTAGGTGCACCCTTCGTCGAAACTTTCTGAGGATCACTAGTACCAGGTTCAACTTGTTGCGCTTGACTTGCCTCCTTCTTAAGCTTAGCATACCTTCTACTTCCTATAAGTTCCTCCTCTGGTATCTTTTTCTGCGCTATTATGTTGTCCAGACACTTCATCAACTCGTCAAACAAGAAGGGATCATTTGCTGCAACATGAGCTGCCTCTACGGTTTTTATGCTTATTTGACTATACCGGTCTCTCTCTAATGGCCCTGACCAACCCCATCCAAACATATCACTCTTCCGCTGCACAGGCAATCCATCTCTCGCATTTTTTGACAACCGATGAAGGACACAACACTTTGGTATTTCAGTTATGCTCAGATGATGGAGAACAAAAAGAATGTGCTTGCATGGCAGGCCTTTCCGAACCATCCTAAGACAACTGCATGTTATAGTTACTTCTGAGTTACCTGGTTCATAAACAACATTGTACATGAACTTGTGGTTATCCTTCCATGTCACCATATATGTCTGACGCTCAATTCCCACGAGCGTCTCAAATATCTCCAGCTGACCCATCTTGTGCAAATCATCTTGCAGGATGTAAAAATTAGCAGGTGTGAATACTTTGGCGGCATGCTCCTCAAGTGCCTTATATTTAGTAACCGACGGTGGTTCTTTCTGGTTTGCCTCGCAGTCATTGTACGCCTCATTCTCACGCAGGCGAACTATACAGTTCTCATAATGCACAACCAAATTAACTATTGTCATACCGTAGTCCAGGTGAAGGTGAAGGCAGGAGTTGAGGCTTTCGCTTCTCTGGTTACTTCGCATACCAAGAAAAAACCATCGGAAAGATATGAAGCTGCCCAAAGTCTCATCTTCCTGTACATCCTGTCAAGCCACTCTTTAATTCTATCCGTCTTCCACTTATTATAGAAAGCGGTCCATCTCTGCTCAAAGTTCGCTTGAGAGGTGGCATAGTATAGGAGCGATCTGAACTCATCCAGTGACTTGTAATGCAGGTGCCTCTGCATATTTTTCTCGATATGCCAGGAGCAAAGACGATGGAAAACATCTGAAAGGACAGTCCGAATAGCCCGGATCATTGCAGCGTCACCATCTGTGATTATTGACTTTGGCTTCACCTGACAGTTTGCCTTCATAAATGTCTGCAGCAGCCACACATATGTCCCTTCCGTCTCGTCAGCAATTATGGCACATCCAAACACTGTGGTGCAACGGTGGTTGTTAACTCCGACAAAGGGGACGAACGGCATACCATACCTGTTCATCTTATATGTGCTATCAAACACGACCACATCTCCGTAGTCCTGATAGTCCCTCCGCGACTGTGCATCACACCAAAACATACTCTTCAGTCGCCCTTCCTTGTCATGCACATACTAAAAAAACACTCAGGGTCCTTCTCCTTCCTGCTCCTCATAATGCCAATTGCCGTCTCTGCGTCACCTTTTGCAATGAGCTTCATTTTTTCTCTGCAACAAAGATTGTAAATATCCCTCCTGATAAGCCCGCACTTATCGTACGAACCGTATCTGCTGATAAAGTTGTCCATTATTATATGCTTTCTTATCCCGGCCGCTTCCAACGCCAATATCTCTGCCCTCGTGCCTTCTCCAATCTGTCTGTGTGACCACAGAAAACAAACCTCGTCGGACCTAGCCATCGCGTGGTTGTGATCATCCACGAATGACGCGACGAACCAAACACCACGTTCTCTGTCCAGCTTCACCACCATATGTGCACCGCAATCGCAACGAGTCTCCGGTCTAAGCCTGCGCTTGTGGCCCTCCATGGTTATAAACTTGCTCTGCCTTCTACCTGCCCTGGAGCAAAGAAATCTCCGGTACCGTATCATTCCTGAAGCACCTCGTTTGACCTTCTGTTTTCTGATGCTTAACCCGTTCTCTTTGGCGTGATTGTTATAGAATATGTATGCATCATCTTGCGACCGAAAGGTCATAGCCATCACCTTCCAATGTGTATCCACCATTTGCTGCTGCCTTCGAGCCTCCTCAATGTCGATCTCCCCCTCATCGTGATCACCGCTAATACCATCTGACTCCTCCTACAAAATTCATATGAAAATATATATGTTAATTACTATCATTTAATTCATACTATTCATCGATGTACAACATCTATCTACGAACCTGGCTCAAGTTATCCGCGAATGATTCCTGTAAACTATTTTCCACATTGTCAACATCCACATCTTCCTGCAAATTTGTATACATAGAGAAATAGTTAGCCATGCCATACATTGCAGGTTCAAAGATGAAATCAAAATATACGGCACTTACGTTTTCACTATTTGCGCCATGTTCATTATGATCAAAATCCTCCGGAGGCAAGATATCAAATGACGACACGGAATCGTTGTCGCTGCTGTCATCATCTTCATTAAAAATATCGTTATCATTCCGAGTCGCCTTATTAGTACCATTATCATCCCCCGTCAATGCGGTTTGTTCATCCATGGCAACACGCCTAACTCACCAAACTGCATAACATTGTGAATTCATCATGTGTTAAGTTTCTACCGTGGATCATGCCCAAGTGCAACTCTAACTGCCTACAACATGCGGTCGTCCGGGGAGGCGCCGCTGCAACGGCATGTTTACGTCAACCATAAACCCTAGATCACTATGTGTGACTCATATCATCTAGCATGCTAGGTTTAGACGACGAGATTAGATGGCAAACCTTGGGCCGCGGAATAGACAACGGCGACGTGCAAGACGAGGGTTAGATGGAAGACGGCGGCGACGTGGAAGACGAGGGCCGCGGTGTAGACGTCGCCGGCGTAGGTCGACGCGGGCCGGATCCGCGGCGAGCGGACGACAGCGCGGTCAGTCGCAGCCGACAAGCCGTCCGACGGCGACGTGCAAGACGAGGGTTAGATGGAAGAAGGCGGCGACGTGGAAGACGAGGGCCGCGGTGTAGACGTCGCCGGCGTAGGTCGACGCGGGCCGGATCCGCGGCGACATTCAGATGCGGCGTCGGATGGGGTTCAGTCGGCAGCGATCGCACAGTTGGAAAATGGACGTGATCAACGTGCGTGATCGTCGGGCGGGCGAGAAGATCGTGCAGACGCCTTTTTTTCCTCTACACGCGCGGCGGTCTTTTTTTTTTCCATTCCTCAAGGTATACGGACGTCGGTCTATACGGCATGATAGGAGGTGGGCATACGTTTCTTCCGTATGCCCATTATGCCCTTCTACGTTTTTTTTTGTGTGTGGGGGGGGGGGGGGGGGTGTCTGCCAAAGCAAGCCAGTTTTTGTTTTCCAAAGACAGGGGGCATTGGGACGATGTGTGTATTAGATTTGAGACGTGTAGATCTTTGTGATTGTTGGGATATGTAGAACTAATGCTTTAAATACTGGTGGAGATAAAGATTAACCTGCCATATTGTATTTCTAATATTACTACCTCCGTTTCGAAATAACTGACGTGGTTTTATCAACTAAAACCCGTCAGTTATTTCCGAACGGAGGGAGTGTATAGCAGGTAGTTTTTATGTATACATGCACCGCTTCAATATCCATGACGACAGGATGCGACATTAATTGTCTAAAACTCGGTGACAATTCATTGCTTTTTTGTTGCTTGACGTGCTGAGACCTGAGAGTAGCAAGAAGAACACACAAACATCTTATCAGAGACGGGCAGCAGTGGTGCATGCCACTCTCTCCCTCTAAACAATTCTTCTAAAGAATTAGACAGCTACGTATTGCGTATGTGTCTGAATTCTGATCCCTACACCTTGATGTCTATGGCATGCTCCAAGGCAGACGATGCCGCATCCACCGTCAAAGTGTGCGCGGTGGGCGACTCCAGCGACGGGTGAGTCACCGTGAACTTGTACTCGCCATGGACGAGGTTCAGCTCAGCCACGCCATTGGCGTCCATGGTGGCGGCTACGGGGTGCGTCTTCCACTCGGCGATGAGCTTGTCGACGACGTTGCCGGCGGGGAGGTTCGTGAAGTTGTTGTCCGTGAGGCACATGACCCAGCAACCGTGCTTGTGCCATGCCGCCCAGAGCACCATGCCCTCCACGTTGGGGTGGCCGTAGCCTTCCCGCAGCACGTCCTCCAGGTACTCCACCTGGTATGGCCCCGTCTTCGGCGAGACGTCGATCTCGGTGAGCCAGATGGGGACCTTGAGCTGCGCGAGCATGTCCAGCGTCGCCCTCATGTAGGGGATGTTGGGCGTCTCGAAGTGGCTCTCGAGGCCGACGGCGAGCTTGATGCCGGCGTTGCCGGGGTAGGAGCGGATCTGCTCCATCTTGGCGGCGTACTTGCTGGCCATGGCGGTCAGGTCCAAGGCCCACTCCAGCGTGCCGTACTCGTTCATGAACAGCGTCGCGTTCGCGTCGATCTTGGCCACCTCCCCGTACAGCTCCGCCGACACGTTGGCGCCCAGCCGCCCCTCGTAGAACTGCCCGTGGAGGTTCTCGTTCACCACGTCCCACGCGATCACCTTGCCGGCGTACCGCGTCACCACGGAGCTCAGCCGCTTCTGCATGGCCGCCTTGAGCTCGTCGGCGCCCAGCGGGTTCACCCACGCCATCTGCGTGTTGTTGGTGTCCCAGAACACGTTGTGCCCGCGCACCTTGATGCCGTGCCTCTGGGCGAGGGCCAGCATGGCGTCCGGCACGCTGTAGTTCTCCTGGTTCCGCTTCCACTCGGTGCTGTACCACTTCATCGCGTTCTCGAAGCTGGCCACGGTGAACCGCGACGTGAACCACTTCTCGTAGGCCGGGATGTTCAGGATCTCCGCCGTCATGGCGTTGCCCAGCGGGAACCCGGGCCGGAGCAGCTTCAAGCTCAGCTCCGCGTTCGCCAGCGGGTTGCCGTCGGCGCCCCGGGCGACCACCTTGACGGCGCTCTTGCGGACCTTGGCGGCCGACAGACTGGTGTGGTTCTTCCACTCGGCGAAGGTGAAGGGCTGGAGGGACACGCTGTCCACCAGAATGTCCACCGTAGCACCATCCGCCTCGAAGAAGAACTCGGCTGGCCCGGATGAATAAGCGGTCATGCCGCCCTTGAGCATGCTCCAGCAGCCGGCCTTGGCCACGACGGCGCCGCCGCCGATGTACGCGCCGTTGGGGGCCTTGAAGATCGCCTTCACCACCGCCGTGCCGGACGAAACCTGCAACCATGCTGCATATGCGTGCATGGAGCCATCCATATATATATATGGTCACAAGTTCAGATTCAGAACTGCAGATATATACTATACAGTATGGAGTAGTACTTTCTGTTGTGGGTGATAACCAGTTGATAAAAGGATTGTAGTACGTACCTGACAGGGAGTAGTGGTGGTTAGTCTTCAAGTGGATCTTTTGATAGACGCCACGCGACGGCTGGTCCTTGTTCTTGGCGTCGGCGAACTTGTTGCCGGACTGCGAGCTGTTCACGGCGGCCTTCACGCCCGGCGGAACCAGCCAGCCCATCAACCCGCTGTCGAACTCGCTGTTCTGCAAAATGCCGCCTTTGTACAGAGATCTCATCGGGCTGCTCAAGCACTGGATAACACAGAAACAGGCACAAGATTAATCCTGATCATCATGTGATTAATCCTGATCCTGATTCTGATGCTAAGCTGCAATTCTTTCCTTTTTTGGGGGGCAATTCAGTATTTCCTTTCAAGATCTTGTAGGGAATGTTGATGCAATTCAGCATTTACTTGATATATGATCTTTTCATCAGTTTTGGAAATCAGTAGTTTCAGTTTCGGAAAGGCTTTAGACATATGCTAAATCCAACAATTTTTATGGCAATTAATATTGATGCGAGGATGACAAAATTTAGTTGCAAGCACAGCAATTTCCTGGGAAAAAATAAACTGAAGCGGATTTGTCATGCTCATCAACTAAACTTGTCATCCTCCGCGAACACAACTTGTCATGAAAAACGTTCCGCGGAAAAAGAAGAAAAAAGAGATTTGGTCATATCTTCTACTCTATTAGGTAATATCATGAACGGATATTACAAATTTACAATGGACTATGGTAATAATTTAGTATTAGAAAGAAAACGTGGCTCAAGAGCTGGTATGGTGTTTTCTTAGTTTACGGCTTCCGTCCATTTCTACAAACAAGTCTATAGGTTGAACTACACTCCAGTACATAGGATCTATGAATGTTGGTCCAGAACGTCGGTAACCTATAGGGTTTTAACACGATGTACTTCCATGCTACTAGAACAAATGTTTACCGTCACCGTGTCAATCAATCTCATTCATTTAATTTGCTTGTAGGTAAAAAGGACACATTTCGAGCTTGGTATATTCTGTAAGGCAACATGTCAGTTTAAAAGTTATCAGCAAATTTCCGTTTTGTCTATGAAATCACCTTTCTCAGCTGATTAATTTTCTCTTTTGTCATGCCAAACGAAATGACTTAAAAGAAGGAAAACAAATCCAATATCTTTCTTTGGAGTAACAAATCCAATCCAATATCCATTTGGGCAGAGGAAAGCCAGTACTTGCCTCGAGGCTCGCCGTATGATCGTAGGGAACCGACTGGACCATCCACCCTACATACATGAACATCAAATGGGAAAACAGATTACAGATCCACCGCATAAACCCCAAGAACCTTCTCGGAACCGGAATTACAAACTGGAATGAGAAAGATAAAGTGGAGAAATCTAACCTTCAAACAGGGAAATGGATAGCAGAAAGATGAATATTAATCTCCCCATGGCGACCACCAGTGTACTCCAGAAAGATGAATATTACGTATGTTCCTTCTTCTACTGAACTGGGGAGAGATGGTTCAGTTGATGGAGATGGCGAGGTGAATATATATAGGCAAAGGGTAACTGATTTGTTCTCGAGAAGAACAAGGTGGCGTGTTTGCTAGCTTCTCAGATCCTTGACTCAAGCGAAAGACAAGGCAGGAGGAGCAACAGCAGTGCATTATGTGTGGAGGCAGTTAAATCTTGCTATTTATGGCCTTGTTAATTACCCCATCCCATATGAACGCATGCACAGATGGATCAAGTCCAGATCTTTTGATCCCCGCAAAGAATTCCAAATCTTTTGCTACACACAAAAAATCGACACAAATGCAAATGATTAATGTCAATTAAAATTGATCCAATAATAGGTAGTAGTATAGTATTGGGAATATTTAGCGTATAAATACTCGGTATCGTACTTTGGAGAATAATAGAAAGTAAATTTCAGAAGATTGATAGCTAATCAACTCAATATCAAATTTTGGAAAGTAATACTGATATCCAATTGAATCAGAAATCCAATATCCTTGATGTCTTATTAGTAGATTATCTCTTTGCTAGTTTTGAATGGTCGTGGCTAGCTCGATCACCGCTTTGATTACCGCCTGAGAAATTTGGTAACCGCGCAGTTCCGCGTTTCTTGCTATCCCATTAGAAATGTACGTACCGCCCTTTTTTATATTTTTTTTGAAAATTTTGAATTTGACCGGTGCAGGTATAGTTAACTAGTGCGGAAATTCTTGCATAACACGAAACCAACAATGGTCTACTGGCACATATGCCCCTCCTCACTAAATCTTCGACAATAGTTCCCGGTCAATCCGAGTATAATACATATCTATACAGAGCTCAAACAAATTTTAATTCAAAATTCATTTAAAGTTTTTGAACGGTATCTGCTCAGTAATTTTCGGTACCCGCAGTAACCATGTCCCCCCCCTGCCCCTGCGGGTATTTTCTTGGGATTCGGTAGCCACAACTCTGAGCTCGATGGGCTAAAAATTCTTTGCACGAAGTGTACACTTCTTTTTGAACTGCAGGCGCAAATTTGCAACGCCAAAGAATTTGCAGCTTGTGATTATTTGGCACTTTGTTTTTTGCTAGATCTTAGGGCCACAGCCCAAGGCGCTTGTCTTATCGGTAAAGTTGGAAACCCAACCTTCACTCTCACATATAAGTAAATGACGAAATGAGGGTGCATGAATCCTCATACCCGGTGTCTATAAGCATGGTTCTCGACCTTATCAATATAAGTGTCATAGGGGAAACATAAGCCTCTTATGAAAATGAAACCTGAAATTGAAAGGTTAAGATGGCATTTGGCTACATCTTTTTTTCTCGAATACGCACAAGCATGCGTATCATTCATTGAAGATGAAAGGGAAGACTTCCAAAGGTCTTATGTACAGAGGTTATTTACGTGCCGGATTTTCCGACACTACCGACAAGACACTATGGCTACTACTCCCGTGCTGCCTATCTATCTACCGCTGCATCCTGTGCAGGTTTGCCGAGCAGTCCCGCCTTGGTCCAAGTCACCCCTTCTTCCATAATCCGCTGCTTGAGATTTGGGATTGGCATTTGGCTAAATCCGCTTAGATAAAATACACCCGAACAATCTTCGACGACTTTGTTGAAACTAAGGTGAAAATGAGAAAATACACCCGAACAATCTTCGACGACTTTGTTGAAACTAAGGTGAAAATGAGCAGCATCGGCGTGCTCACCGGATCCAGTGGACAAGAGGTCAAGGTACACTGCAGGAAGGCTAACAAGTCTTCTCGCTATTAACTGGATTCGGTCTTGTCAAACCACAAGCCCCGCAGACAAGCTGGGCTTGGGCTATTAATTTGATTCGGCAAGCCCACTAAGAAAGCACGGCCACCCCTCAGCTTGCCGCGACTTGATTACTAGATTTTCTTTTAAAAAAAACTTTTAATCTATTCATCTTCAATCATGGCAATAAGATGAACATCAGAAATAATAAAAATTGCATCTAGATTCGTAGACCACCTAGCGACGACTACAAGCACTGAAGCGAGCCGAAGGCGTGCCATCGTCATCGCCGCCCCCCCCCCCCCCCCCCCCCCCCCCCTCGCCAGAGCTGGGCAAAACTTGTTGTGGTAGACAGTCAGAAAGTCGTCGTGCTATATTAGATTATTAGTACCACATGTATCCCTAAAAAAAAGTACCACATTGCCTGGCCACACGATTCTAATACATTTCTCGGTTTTTTGGCTAAGATCTTTTGTGGGTGAGGATTCATATACGTAGCTTGCTACTTGAGTCTTCTTGTATTGTCCTATCAGTGCACTACTGCTAGGTCTGATGCACCCCAACAAAATCAAGTTAAATATTTGTTAAAGGATTATAAATGAAAATATCTTAAACACATTTATTATCAATCAAGCTTATTTGATTTTGAGATGGTTATTTGTCTAATTTATTTTTATGAACTCAATGAAAGTGATAAGTTCAATTTATGTTTTTAGTTATGATATCATTACCTTTTATTTTGAACACAATACAGACGGCAACATTAATACATACGCACATACATTCACCCCTATGAACACATGCATGCACACCCTATCCCGCCTTCGAGAGATTGAGCCGGCACATCATCTTGAGATCGACAAAGACGCTACAAACGCCTTCGTAGTCGACGAGAATATCTCCTCCCACTGAACGCATACCGACGAAAGGCCTGAAATAAATCCTGAAAAATACGAGCACCAGTGTCAAGTCTAGGAATAGAATCCCAGTAGGCTAGGGATACCACTATCCTTCTAACAGTTTAACCACTGGTTGGTTCGCATGATATGGCTACTTTTATGGGTATACTAACCTTGTATTAAATTACTTCTAGGGTAGTAGACTAACAATTTCACACTTTTTTGGTGAATTATATAATAGTGTAGCCTTTGCAGAAAAATATGTCATATTATTTTTCTTATGCATGTTTAACCAAAATGAGACCTTTTAAATTTGAAAAATATAAGTATATATTTGTTCCATATTAAATATGTATGATATTTTCTCCTTTAAGATTTATAAGAATATTCTATGAGGATACGCCTGGATCCCTAGAAATATTGCATGGGTGCGGTAACACCCGCTAGGATCACATCACCCTATGAGATGACAAAGTACGCTTGGGACGGAGGTGGCGAAGCACTGACCAATGCAAACTTATTATGCTCGAATTGACTCTGTCGAGAATCCACCATTGTCTTGGGCACCATGTAGCGCTTCCTCGGAGACACCGCCGCCATCGATAACGTGAAGAGACCCAACATGGCAACCCCCTAAGGTGGCGGGAGCATCGGCCAACCCAGCAACCCAGGCGTGGCAATGTAGCTAAAGGCGGAGCCATCCGCAACCTGACATCGGCACCATGTATCGCTCGATGAGTGAGACTGGCGGAACCAGAATTAGAGCAGGAAGAAAGATCCATAGTTTTTAGATAATATTACCTCCGTTCTAAATTACTTGTCGTGATGGAGGGAGTATTACCGAGTTATAAACTTGTTTATGATGATTACTAAAGCCCCCCGTTTACCCAAAAAATGATGTTGTATCATCATGCATCCATCACTTCTTTGCTCCCGAGAAGAATCATCCATCAGCTCCTTCTCTCTGAAAATAAAGCCCACGGCATCGATCAACTCTATCCCTCGTCATGTTGACCACATTTTCCAAGCATGTACTCCCTCCGTGCGGGTTTATTGCCCTACTCGTATTTTGGGTCAAACTTTGACCATCTACAAAACTAACAAAATATAAATTATATGATAAAAAAATATATTGTTAGATTTGTATTTAAAAGAGGTTTTCAAACGTATAATTTTTGTGACATATAGTTTGTATTTTATTAGTTAATTTTTTAAGTAAAACTTTAGCCCAAACAAAGAGGAGGCCCAACAAATCCGGATGGAGGTAGTAGTACATACTACACACGGTATCCATGACCTTATGCTGTAGCGCGTGGTGGGTCAAGACATGTGCGATGTCTAATTAACTGAACTCCCCAGAAAAAAACTGAACTGAGTTAGCTCAGTCAGCGAATTAAAAATTGTCGATGAGCTGATTAGTGAGCACATGAGTGCAAAGTATGGATTCCAGAACTATATTTCACTAGTTGGGTGACAGGTTGGAAAACGATTTTGATATATACTACCAAATATTGCAACTTGAGCGCGTATCAGAATTAATCAATGGAACAGGCAACGTACCAACTGGGCCAATGATCGTGTACCAAAGGTGGGTGGAGCGTTCACCTTTTAAAATTGTGAAGAAAAATAATCATGACATGCAAGTAGCATATAGTATATCATACATCTTTGTTTAGGCGATCTGGACACACACTTTTAAATCAAACCTCCATCCACAACTTGATAAACTAAAATGACAGATCCAGCTATGGATAGCGTACCTGATTTGAAAATTGCGAACAATATCCTCCTCATACATTTCAAAATAAAAAAGAACTGATTTGTTTCTTGTTCTATGAATCGAATTGGGGTTCGAAGATTTGTGTACGGAAGATGCTTGATGTATTACTATTGTTATTATTAAAAGGTGTCAATATCACGACTTATTGGTCAGTAAATTGGAGGCTAGTGCACCTAAAAAGCCTAATTTATTGGTGGCTCTCCTTTCGAAATGTCACTATTGATATTATTCTATTGTTCATGTATAAAAGAAATAGATTAAAAGAACAAATCAACATTTCAGTTGAGAAGTGTTCCACGAAGACTAAACAAACAAATAAGAAAGCTACGGCTAATTAAGTAGCAAAAGCAGACTACGCAAGAAGCAAACAAAGGAGCAAACATAGAGAGATTTAATTAGCAAAACACGGTATAGGAAGGAAGGGGTCCATGGTAGTCCATGTCATAAGAGAAATTCTCCATTTCTATTGTAGGTGGAAAATGACATGAGCATTTGAGTATGCATACATTGTTGTTCAACATGTTGGTGTGTGTCCCAGCATGTTGCTTCTTCTTCTTCTTCTTCTTCTTCTTCTTCTTCTTCTTCTTCTTCTTCTTCTTCTTCTTCTTTGTTCTGTTTTATGTGTGTGCAATTCTGCAAATGTATCCCACTGTGTCTTGCTACTCTTTTATTTAATTTAAATGGTCCAGAATGCCTAGTGTGCATTGTAGTTTCAAGAGTGCATGAAGCATCACAGTGGTCTCCCTTCCAAGGAGTTGAAATGTGCACTGTCAACTGCATGTATATTTTGTCTTCAGGTGATCTCTATGCCCCAGTGCTACCCCTTGAGCATGCGTTGGTTTTCCCTTGAAGATGAAAGGGTGATGCAGCAAAGTAGCGTAAGTATTTCCCTCGGTTTTTGAGAACCAAGGTATCAATCCAATAGGAGATAACACGCAAGTCACCTAGTACCTGCACAAACAATCAAGAACCTCGCAACCAACGCGATAAAGGGGTCGTCAATCCCTTCACGGTCACTCGCGGAAAGTAAGATCTGATAAAGATAATAAGATAAATATTTTTGGTATTTTTGTTGTATAGATTGGAAAGTAAAGATTGCAAAATAAAATTAATAGGAAACTAGAATTGTAGATCGAAAACTTATATGATGGAAAATAGACCCGGGGGCCATAGGTTTCACTAGTGGCTTCTCTCAAGATAGCATATCACTACAGGAATCAGCTACTTTGCCGTCTGCCGCGGACGGCAAAAGGCTCCGGCAAAGTAGGCTACGGTAAAGAGCTTCTTTGCCGTCTGCTTTCTGAAGTGGACGGCAAAGGGGCCTTTGCCATCAGCGGCGGACGGCAAAGAAAGCCGACGGCAATAAATTCGCTGTTAGTCCGTTAGGCGTCTAACGGCAGCCTTTACCGTCCGCCGCTGACGGCAAAGAGCATCAAGCCTTTGTCGTCTGCCACTGTAGGCAAACTGACCAAATGGGTCAGCTGCCAGGAAGCACAGGTGGTTGCCACGTGGCTTCTTTGCCGTCCGCGGCGGACGGCAAAGAGCCCGTTGCCGTCGGTGGCAGACGGCAAAGAGTCTGCATTGCCTCTTTTTCTGTTTTTTCTTATACCCAACCATTTTCACAGCAAATAGATGATACATATATATTTTTCACATGGCAAGTTCACAGCAAACATATGAGATATCCAACACATATAATTTCATCATACATGCATAGTTCCATCAACCATACATAGCAAGTTCCACATACGTGCATCCAACCATACATATTACGATAGTGTCATCCTACCATACATGCATAGTTCATCGATACAAAAGAAACATAGTTCATCCAAACAAGCACTCCATCTATAAAAGCACAAATGGAAAAGAAGCACTCCATCCATGCAAGCTTCCGTGAATTAAATCAAATCTGCAAAATGATAAACAAGATGTTAGAAAAAGAAGAAGAAAATGAAGAAGAAGAAGACTATAAGAAGTAAGCATACTTAAGTAAAATGGAGCTAACCTAGAAGAAAATGAAGAAGAAGAAGAAGAAGAAGAAGAAGAAGACTAGAAGAATACTAGAAGAATACTAGAAGAAGAAGAAGACTATAATTAAGTTTATTATGTAAACTTGGTCATTTTGTGCTAACATAAGTAATTTTGGAGTTAACCTATAGGAAACTAAGCATATTAGAGATAACTTAGCATATTAGAGCCAACTTAGGTAAAATGGAGCCAACCTAGCTAATTATGCCATCTTTGAGTGAACTAAGCATATTAGAGCTAACTTATAGCTAACTTATGTCATTTTGGAGAAGAAGAAGAAGAAGAAGAAGACTATAATTAAGCTTATTATGTAAACTTGGTCATTTTGTGCTAACATAAGTAATTTTGGAGCTAACCTATAGGAAACTAAGCATAGTAGAGATAACTTAGCATATTAGAGCCAACTTAGGTAAAATGGAGCCAACCTAGCTAATTATGCCATCTTTGAGTGAACTAAGCATATTAGAGCTAACTTATAGCTAACTTATGTCATTTTGGAGAAGAAGAAGAAGAACAAGAAGAAGAGGAAAATGAAGAATAAGAAGAATATATGACATTTATGAGCTAATTTAGGTGAAATTGATCGTTTGTGAGCTAACCTAGGTGAAATGGATCGTTTATGAGCTAATCTAGGTAAAATGGGTCATTTTAGAGCTAACTTGGGTAAAATGCATCATTTTGGAGCTAACCTAGGTAAGATGGGTCATTTTGGAGCTAACCTAGGTAAAATGGGTCATTTTAGAGCTAACATAGGTAAAATGGATCATTTTGGAGCTAGTCTAGGTAAAATGGGTCATTTTAGAGCTAACTTGGGTAAAATGGATTGTTTATGAGCTAACTAAGCTAATTATGCTAAGTCTAGGTCATTGTGGTAAGCATATTGGAGGAAATAAGGCTAAGTCTAGGTCTTTATGCATTTGTTAAGCAAAACACTAGAGAAACTTACCATGATCATGGAGGTGTAGGAGCGGGCAGGCTCGTGCCGGTAGCTGGAGAAGGATCGTGCGATGCTTGTCTGGAGTTACGCTGCACCAAAGATCATTTTCAATGTCTCGTTAGCATGATGACACTCAAATGTTAAGACTAGCAAGTAATGTCCATTCAAATTAAACTCACCGTGGTCCCAGGAGCAATCACTGGCATCGGCGAAGCGGTCTGACCGGTCTTCTCGCACACAAACTGCACATTTGGTTTTTACGACTCAGTCATACTAGTTAGTAATGAGACAAACACTACATGAATGTTTTGGCTAATCTGTAGAAGAAACTTACCACAAGGAGCTCGTACATGGCCCTTGCCTGCATGTCATTCCGCGCCCTCTCCTCCTCCAACATCTTTGTCGTCCTCTCCTCCAACTCCCGCTGCCTCTCCGCTGCCTCCGCCAGAAGATTCTCCGTTCTATCTCTCTCACTCTGTATAGCAGCCTGCAACACCACTCCTCGTTACCATTTGTAATCATTGATGGAAGCACACACAATGTAATGGAGAAAGATAGCTGAGTACGTATAACTAACCTTGATGGCGAGTTGGACTGGCCGTTCACGAGGCCTTATCTCAGGAGCGGAGCTCGACTGGCGCGCCTTGATCTCCGGGAGAGTGCTAGGACAACGATAATTCCATCTCCAATGGCTATGGAGCCATGGGACCTCCCGCCACCAGATATCATCACCAGCTCTGGATCAATGGGACCCTGGCTCGGGTTAAAGTCCTCCCCTTTCCTCGCCTTCCCCTCATCTCTATATTTCACGAGCTTGTCGTGGGAGGAGATGTTGGTGAAGTTGTTTGCATCATCGAGGTCAAACGGAGAGAATGCCTTGACTTTCTTGAAAGAGGCAGCGTGGGCCATGGCATACAGGTCGTACACCTCTGGCACCTTATCCGCCTTATTGTAGCGTGCCTGAAAGAGAGAAACAAAGTAAATTAGTAATTAAAGGGCTCAAGCTAGCATGATGAATGAATTGCATGAATCATGAAGCAAACCACATACCCAGTTCCGCCCAAACTGATATAAGTTGGAGCTGCCTTGATGGTGTGGCCCACCTTCCATTTGGGCACGTTTGTCCTTGGCCGCGTTGTGGACGGCTAGCCATTCTTTTGAGCACCACTCATTGACCAACACCTCCCAACAATCCATTCGATCCGCACACCATCTCGGAGGCGCCTAAGTTAGCAAATAGAAACTTGAGCGCAACGGCTATGAATTACTAAATGAAGGAAGTAAGTACAAGGCCTTAAGAATTACCTTCATGTACTGCTCCTTACTTAGGAACTTATCGCGGCACGCTGGCTTGGGCTTCTTGATACCACGCAAGGCATAGTAGTCTCGAACAGCCTGCACCCGAGCCTCGTGCCGTAAGTTCTGTAGTAGGCGCTTGCAGACGTTCTCGATAACATTTGCCGCCTCCTCCTTGTATCCCTGCTCACACATGTAGAATGTCTGCAATCAAATGAGACAATATTGATTAGTACAATTAATAACTAGCTAGTTGAAGATTTTTAAATGTGTAAAGGAGAAATTACCCAGAACTTTCTGATCACCACGTCTGCCCTCGTGTCGCACAAGACACCGTCGATAATCTCACCCGGCGGGGCCGGGGCAGCCAAGTAGTGCTCCCAGCTCAATCCAAGCTCTGGAAGCCGACCCTCACCAGGCAACGTGACAAACCCCGGGAAGTTTTGCTGGCAAAGCACTCCAAGGACGGAGTTGGGCCGGCAGACACTATGATGGTGGTCCCAACCCCTACAGCATGACAAGGCCAACGCATTAGATATTTGAAGAAACGTGAATGGAGAAGGTACAAAAAGATTAAATGCACTTACCTCTCCCCATCAGGGTAAATCAACCACCTCTGCTCGCAGGTCGCCGGCACGGACGGGAGCCGTGTACAACCACGCTGGTAGACGGTGCCCCCCTTCTCCTCAATATCAGTCGGCTCCCCGCCATCATCAGCATGGCCACTCGGCCCCTCAGGCTCATCCGGCCAGGTACCCCATCCAGACGTGTGCTCCTCTGGGGTCTCGTGGGCCGAAGGCCGTCGACCCGAGGCTCGTGGGCCGAAGGCTCGTGGACCGGAGTCCGTGTAGCCTCCTTCTCGGACGAGTCCACCCTAGCAGTCACGTACTCGGGTGAAACAGCTGGGGGTGGCGGCGAGGAAGGCGCCCTAGCAGTCACCCTACCTCCTCTCCCGCGACCACGTGCTCCTCTCTTCTTCCCTCCCTTACCTCGTCCCCTGCTGGGCACCGCTGTCGACGAAGAAGGGCCCGGCGGTGTCGCCATACTGTCCAGCAACGCTCGGCGGAGAGGTGTGTGTGGAATGGAAGACCTCCCACCACGCACCGACGAAGAAGGGGCCTCGGAGCGCTCCCGACCAGCGCCCACCATCTTTCAACGCCTGCCATGACAAAGAGTAAACGAAATTAGTACAACATAAAAAAATACCGACATGAATAATAATATATGATTTTTCATAACAAAATCAAAAAATATATATGATGTTTAAATCTACCCGATCAACACAATTATATATGATGTTTCTCATAACAAAATCGAAAAATATATGATGTTAGGGTGTCGGGGGGTCGGGGTGTCGTGCCGGGGTGTCGGGGTGGCGTGTCGGGGTCGGGGTGCTGTTTCGGGGTCTGGGTGTCGGGGGTCGGGGTGTCGTGTCGGTGTCGGGGTGCCGTGTCGGGGTCGGGGTGCTGTTTCGGGGTCGGGGTGTCGTGTCGGGGTCGGGGTGTCGGGGTGTGGTGTCGAGGTCGGGGTGTCGGGGTCAGGGGTCGGGGTGTCGGGGTGTGGTGTCGGGGTCAAGGTGTCGGGGTTAGGGGGTCGGGGTGTCGGGGTGTGGTGTCGGGGTCGGGGTGTCGGGGTCAGGGGGTCAGGGGTCGGGGTGTTTCCTTCTCTTCTTCTTCTTCTTCTTCTTCTTTCCTTTCTTCTTTTTCTTTTTTCCTTCTCTTCTTCTTATTTTATTTCTTCCTTATTTTCCTTTTTCCTCTTCTTTTCATCTTCTCCTCTTTTTCTTCTTCTTCTTCTCCTCCTCCTCCTCTTCTTCTTCTTCTTCTTCCCCCTTCTACATATTCTTCTTTTCTTCTTCTTCTTTTTTCATCTTTTTGCTACTTCTTATAATTATATAACTAATTAACTAAAACCCATGCACTAGTCTAATCTAATATAATCTAGCACTAAATCTAACACTAACACATATCTAGTCTAATCTAACAATTAAACAGCAAAAAAGAAAAGACAGAAAAAAACTCACCGGAGATGGCGTTGGCCGGGGCTTCGCAGCGGCAGGGCTTCGGGGCGGTGGCGCCGGGGGCGACGGTGGCGCCAGGGCGCTGGGCAGGTGGTGGGGGCGGCGGGGCGCCGCGGCGGTGGGCTGTTCGGGCGGTGGGGCGGCGGGGCGCCGCGGCTGTGGGCCGTTCGGGCGGCGGGGCGACGGGGCAAGGGGGCGGCGGCGGGTGGTGGGGCAAGGGGGGCGGCGGGTGGTCGGGGCGACGGAGCGAGGGGCGATGGGTGGGCGAGTGGCGGGGCAAGGGGCGGCGGCGGGTGCTGGGGGCGGCGGCGGGTGGCGGTGGTTGTCGGGGAGGAGACAGAAACAGAGAGATGGAGGGGCGGGGTGGGGCTCGGCCGTTAGTTAGGTTAGCTCTTTGTCGTCCGCCCCACCTTTGTCGTCCGCTTTTTTTTCTCTTTGTCGTCTGCTGGCAGGCGGCAAAAAGGGGGCCCGTTAAGTTTTTCATGATCAGCTCGTTAGCGGGGGCCACCTCTCTCTTTGCCGTTTGCCAGCTGGCGGCAAAGATTCTTTGCCGTCCGCTAGCGGACGGCAAAAAATTGGCTGATGGCAAAGACCTTCTTTGCCATCAGCCAGTTCGTTGTCGTCCGTTTTCCTGAAGCGGACGGCAAAGACCTTCTTTGCCATTAGCCAGCAGACGGCAAAGAACTGGCAGACGGCAAATAAGCTAATTCCAGTAGTGTATATTACGGTGGGTGAACAAATTACTGCCGAGCAATTGATAGAAAAGCACATAGTTATGAGAATATCTAGGCATGATCATGAATATAGGCATCACGTCCGTGTCAAGTAGACCGAAATGATTCTGCATCTACTACTATTACTCCACACATCGACCGCTATCCAGCATGCATCTAGAGTATTAAGTTCATAAGAACAGAGTAACGCTTTAAGCAAGATGACAAGATGTAGAGGGATAAACTCAAGCAATATGATATAAACCCCATCTTTTTATCCTCGATGGCAACAATACAATACGTGCCTTGCTGCTCCTACGGTCACTGGGAAAGGACATCGCAAGATTGAACCCAAAGCTACGCATTTCTCCCATTGCAAGAAAGATCAATCTAGTAGGCCAAACTAAACCGATAAGTCGAAGAGACTTGCGAAGATATCAAATCATGCATATAAGAATTCAGAGAAGAATCTAATATTATTCATAGATAAACTTGATCATAAATCTACAATTCATCGGATCTCGGCAAACACACCGCAAAAAGTATTACATCGAATAGATCTCCAAGAACATCGAGGAGAACTTTGTATTGAGAATCAAAAAGAGATAAGAAGCCATCTAGCTAATAACTATGGACCCGAAGGTCTGTGGTAAACTACTCACGCATCATCGGAGAGGCTATGGTGTTGATGTAGAAGCCTTCCGTGATCGATTCCCCCTCCGGCAGATCGCCGGAAAAGGCCCCAAGATGGGATCTCATGGGTACAGAAGGTTGCGGCGGTGGAAAAGTGGTTTCGTGGCTCCCCCTGATGTTTTTAGGGTATAAGAGTATATATAGGCGAAAGAAGTACGTCGGTGGAGCTCTGTGGGGCCCACAAGGGTGGGGGCGCGTCTACCCCCCTGGGCGCGCCCTCCTGCCACGTGGCCGCCTCGCAGAGTTCCAGACTTCAACTCCAAGTCTTCTGGATTGCTTTCGTTCCAAGAAAGATCTTTGTGAAGGTTTCATTCCGTTTGGATTCCGTTTGGTATTCCTTTTCTGCAAAACACTGAAATAGGCAAAAAAACAGAAACTGGCACTGGCCTTCGGTTAATAGGTTAGTCCCAAAAATAATATAAAAGAGCATATTAAAGCCCATTAAACATCCAAAACAGATAATATAATAGCATGGAACAATGAAAAATTATAGATACATTGGAGACGTATCACCCAGTAGTTTCATTACTGCATAGGGTTAGCCATTTGACGAGCAGCCGATAGATGAGGCTAGCATGGTCGAATTCCGACCAGCTGCATTTGGCATCTTGTCCACTTTTCATTTTTCGAAGAATTCCTTTTTCACACTTCCAAAAAATATGTTATTGACTTTCAAAAATTCTTTGTGCAGCTTTTAAGAAGCTTTTTGGGATTTTTAAAAACTTGTAGAGTTTGAACTTCTAGGAAATTCAAATTTTTGGGATTTTAAACTTTAGGAATTTAAATTTTCAAAAAAATATTTTTTTTGTGCTTAAAAATGCTGAAACCTACCAACTATGTGGAGCCCAGCATATCAGAGACAGCCGAGGCACGGTATATAGTGGACAAAGTTGGCTGGAAGGGCCCCTGTGCATCCCTCTTGTTGCAATTGTGTGACCCAACATGTGATAGACAACTACACGCGGTGTGTGGTGGAAAAATTCATGTGGTGGGCTCGTATGCATGTCGACAACCCCTATTAGAGTGCCCACAACACTCTTTGCCCGCACCGTCGGGCAATCACGTAGGAGTCAACTCGCAATATATATCATATATCATTTTAGTTACTGATATGTTATTTGGGATGTGCTTGGGAAGTCGAGGCTTGATACATTCCCTAAAAAAGGTCTGCCTATTTGTTTGTCTTTGTGGTGTTTTAGAACTTCGATCAAGTTTGTAAGTTGTAACATGGTTCCACTCGCAGGCTTGGTGGTTTTTTGCTTAAAGTGTACTACCTAGCTACATGCACGTTTCATACCATTCCAAAATGTCCTGTAATTTTATTTTATAAACTGAAGAGGTTTCCTCCAAAGAAAGTTAAAGAGTGCATATGAAAAAGGATACATAATTATCTCCATTCATTAGTGTCACACCAGATGATTATACTCACAAAAATGTAATGTATATTTGATATGTGTTAGCCCTAATTTCATTTGACATTATGCAATTGACTATGATAACAATATCCAGTTGGCTATTACATGTACTAGTACGGTATATGTGCATTGCCATAGAGAACAACAAACAATATACAAAGACATTTCTCTAACCACATCAAGGCGAACACAATCCCAATGCTATTTCCACCAACCAATAATTTGATACTTCTCCTTCCTATCCCGGTCTACCACTTTGCTACATATTACTATGATATAGTGTCGTACTATCTTATGAAAATATGTCAAATCTCAAACATTGTTTCGTTGACCATCGATGGATTGTGATGCATAAACCATCTCACCTTAGTTTGTATAATAAGGAGAGGGTATATCGAACTGACCACATTCACCTACCCTAAGCCTATCTTCATTGAACATCAACTATAGTAGACTTCTACTTCAGCTATTTTCTCCTCCAACCGCCATGATATGCTTAGCCTTCATATCTACGTCTAAAGTGTCGTCTTTATCCTCCCTTCCTACATCTTTGTTAGCCATGACTCTTCCATGTCTTTTCTCCATCGAGACTTGCATTTATATGGATCCTAAATCAACTTACCATTCTAGAGATTCTAAACAAATATACCATAATACCACAACCACTCTGCAAAGCTTCATCTTCTTCACCACCTGCTCCCTCTCCATAGCACCCTCGACTGTATTTTGGTCCTCATTCGACCGCATGTTCCGAAATCACTAACTTCACCTTCTTACCCAATTATAGAAAATATAAGTCATTGCTCTGGTATCCCCCAACTATGGAGGGCCCACATTGAAGGAAATATGCCCTAGAGGCAATAATAAAGTTGTTATTTATATTTCCTCATATCATGATAAATGTTTATTATTCATGCTAGAATTGTATTAACCGGAAACTTGATACATGTGTGAATACATAGACAAAACAAAGTGTCCCTAGTATGCCTCTACTTGACTAGCTCGTCAATCAAAGATGGTTGAGTTTCCTGACCATAGACATGTGTTGTCATTTGATGAACGTGATCACATCATTAGAAGAATGATGTGATGGACAAGACCCATCCGTTAGCCTAGCATAATGATCGTTAAGTTTTAACGTTATTGCTTTCTTCATGACTTATACATATTCCTTTGACTATGAGATTATGCAACTCCCGAATACCGGAGGAACACCTTGTGTGCTATCAAACGTCACAACGTAACTGGGTGATTATAAAGATGCTCTACAGGAGTCACTGAAGGTGTTTGTTGAGTTGGCATAGATCGAGATTAGGATTTGTCACTCCGAGTATCGAAGAGGTATCTCTGGGCCCTCTCGGTAATGCACATCATGATAAGCCTTGCAAGCAATGTGACTAATGAGTTAGTTACAGGATGATGCATTACGGAACGATTAAAGAGACTTGCCGGTAATGAGATTGAACTAGGTATGAGGATACCGACGATCGAATCTCGGGCAAGTAACATACCGATGACAAAGGGAATAACGTATGTTCTCATTACGGTTTGACCGATAAAGATCTTCATAGAATATGTAGGAACCAATATGAGCATCCAGGTTCCGCTGCTGGTTATTGATCGGAGATGTGTCTCGGTCATGTCTACATAGTTCTCGAACCTGTAGGGTCCGCACGCTTAATGTTCAATGACGATTTGTATTATGAGTTATGTGTTTTGGTGACCGAAGATTGTTCGGAGTCCCGGATGAGATCACGGACATGACGAGGACTCTCGAAATGGTCGAGAGGTAAAGATTGATATATTGGACGATAGTATTCAGACACCGGAATGGTTCCGGAGTGTTTCGGGTATTTTTCGGAGTACCGGGAGGTTACCGGAACCCCCCGGGGAAAGTATTGGGCCTCATGGGCCATAGGGGAGAGAGAGGGAAGCCCACAAGGGGTGGCCCATGCTCCCCCCATGGGCTGTCTGAATTGGACAAGGGGAAGCCCCCCCCCTTTCCTTTCCCCCTCTCCCTCTCCTCTCCCCTTTCCACCTCCGAGAGAAGGAAGGGGGGCCAACTTGGACTAGGAGTCCTAGTCGGTTCCCCCCCATGGCGCGCCCCCTAGGGCCGGCGGCCTCCTCCCCTCCTCCTTTATATACGGGGGCAGGGGGCACCCCATAGCAGATCAATTGTTCTCTTAGTCGTGTGCGGTGCCCCCCCTCCACAGTTTACTCCTTCGGTCATAGCGTCGTAGTGCTTAGGCGAAGCCCTGCGCGGATCACATCACCATCACCATGCTGTCGTGCTGACGAAACTCTCCCTCGACACTTTGTTGGATCAAGAGTTCGAGGGACGTCATCGAGTTGAACGTGTGCAGAACTCGGAGGTGTCGTACGTTCAGTGCTTAATGGGTTGGATCACAAAGACGTTCGACTACATCAACCCCGTTAAGCTAATGCTTCCGCTTTCGGTCTACGAGGGTACGTGGACACGCGCTCCCCCTCTCGTTGCTATGCATCTCCTAGATAGATCTTGCGTGATCATAGGAATTATTTTTGAAATTGCATGCTACATTCCACAACAGTGGCATCAAAGCCAGGTCTATGCATAGATGATATGCACGAGTAGAACACAAAGAGTTGTGGGCGATCATAGTCATACTGCTTACCACCAATGTCTTATTTTGATTCGGCGGTATTGTTGGATGAAGCGGCCCGGACTAACCTTACATGACCATGTGCATGAGACCAGTTCCACCGATAGACATGAACTTGTTTTGCATAAAGGTGGCTGGCGGGTGTCTGTTTCTCCAACTTTAGTTGAATCGAATTTGACTAGGGACGGTCCTTGTTGAAGGTTAAAACAGCACACTTGCTGAAAAATCGTTGTGGTTTTGATGCGTAGGTAAGAACGGTTCTTACTAGAAGCCCGTAGCAGCCACGTAAAACTTGCAACAACAAAGTAGAGGACGTCCAACTTGTTTTTGCAGGGCATGTTGTGATGTGATATGGTCAAGACATGATGTGTTATACATTATTGTATGAGATGATCATGTTTTGTAAAATTTATCGGCAACTGGCAGGAGCCTGATACGTCTCCAACGTATCTATAATTTTTTATTGTTCCATGCTATTATATTAACCATCTTGGATGTTTTATATGCATTTATATGTTGTTTTATATGATTTTTGGGACTAACCTATTAACCTAGAGCCCAGTGCCAATTTCTGTTTTTCCTTGTTTTTGAGTTTTACAGAAAAGGAATACCAAGCGGAGTCCAATTGATGTGCCAATTTTTGATGATTTTTTATGGACCAAAAGAAGCCCCCGGAGTAAAAGAGTTGGGCCATAAGAGTCCCGAGCCATCCACGAGGGTGGAGGGCGCGCCCCCCTGCCTCGTGGACGACTCGGAGACCCCCCTAACGTGAGACCGATGCCAAAAATTCCTATAAATACAGAAACCCCCAGAACATAACCTAGATCGGGAGTTCCGCCACCGCAAGCCTCTGTAGCCACCAAAAAACCAATCAGGACCCTGTTCCGGCACCCTTCCGGAGGGGGGATCCATCACCGGTGGCCATCTTCATCATCCCGGCGCTCTCCATGACGAGGAGGGAGTAGTTCACCCTCGGGGCTGAGGGTATGTACCAGTAGCTATGTGTTTGATCTCTCTCTCTCGTGTTCTTGATTTGGCACGATCTTGATGTACCGCGAGCTTTGCTATTATAGTTGGATCTTATGATGTTTCTCCCCCTCTACTCTCTTGTAATGGATTGAGTTTTCCCTTTGAAGTTATCTTATCAGATTGGGTCTTTAAGGATTTGAGAACACTTGATGTATGTCTTGCATGTGCTTATCTGTGGTGACAATGGGATATTCACGTGATCTACTTGATGTATGTTTTGGTGATCAACTTGCGGGTTCAGTGACCTTGTGAACTTATGCATAGGGGTTGGCACACGTTTTCGTCTTGACTCTCCGGTAGAAACTTTGGGGCACTCTTTGAAGTTCTTTGTGTTGGTTGAATAGATGAATCTGAGATTGTGTGATGCATATCGTATAATCATACCCACGGATACTTGAGGTGACATTGGAGTATCTAGGTGACACTAGGGTTTTGGTTGATTTGTGTCTTAAGGTGTTATTCTAGTACGAACTCTATGATAGATTGAACGGAAAGAATAGCTTTGTGTTATTTTATTACGGACTCTTGAATAGATCGATCAGAAAGGATAACTTTGAGGTGGTTTCGTACCCTACAATAATCTCTTCGTTTGTTCTCCGCTATTAGTGACTTTGTAGTGACTCTTTGTTGCATGTTGAGGGATAGTTATATGATCCAGTTATGTTATTATTGTTGACAGAACTTGCACTAGTGGAAGTATGAACCCTAGGCCTTGTTTCAACGCATTGCAATACCGCTTGTGCTCACTTTTATCATTAGTTACCTTGCTGTTTTTATATTTTCAGATTACAAAAACCTATATCTACCATCCATATTGCACTTGTATCACCATCTCTTCGCCGAACTAGTGCACCTATACAATTTACCATTGTATTGGGTGTGTTGGGGACACAAGAGAATCTTTGTTATTTGGTTGCAGGGTTGCTTGAGAGAGACCATCTTCACCCTACGCCTCCCACAGATTGATAAACCTTAGGTCATCCACTTGAGGGAAATTTGTTACTGTCCTACAAACCTCTGCACTTGGAGGCCCAACAACGTCTACAAGAAGAAGGTTGCGTAGTAGACATCAGAGCCTTATGGTTGTCGCTTTATTGTATGAAATGCAAACGCCATGTAATTGCTTTACTTTATCACTATGCGGTAGTGATAGTTGTAGAAGCAATAGTTGGCGAGACGACAACGACGCTACGATGGAGATCAAGGTGTCAAGCCAGTGACGATGGAGATGATGACGGTGCTTTGGAGATGGAGATCAAAGGCATAAGATGATGATGGCCATATCATGTCACATATTTTGATTGCATGTGATGTTTATCTTTTATGCATCTTATTTTGCTTAGTACGATGGTAGCATTATAAGATGATCCCTCACTAAATTTCAAGGTATAAGTGTTCTCCCTGAGTATGCACCGTTGCGACAGTTCGTCGTGCCGAGACACCACGTGATGATTGGGTGTGATAAGCTCTACGTTCACATACAATGGGTGCAAGACAGTTTTGCACGTGCGGAATACTCGGGTTAAACTTGACGAGCCTAGCATGTACAGACATGGCCTCGGAACAATGAGACCAAAAGGTCGAACGTGAATCATATAGTAGATATGATCAACATAGAGATGTTCACCATTGAAAACTACTCCATATCACGTGATGATCGGACATGGTTTAGTTGATATGGATCACGTGATCATTTAGATGACTCGAGAGATGTCTATCTAAGTGGGAGTTCTTTAGTAATATGATTAATTGAACTTAATTTATCATGAACTTAGTCTTGATAGTTTTTTGCATATCTATGTTGTAGATCAATGGCCCGTGCTACCGTTCCCTTGAATTTTAATGTGTTCCTAGAGAAAGCTAAGTTGAAAGATGATGGTAGCAACTACACGGACTGGATCCGTAACTTGAGGATTATCCTTATTGCTGCACAGAAGAATTACATCCTTGATGCACCGCTAGGTGCGAGACCTGCTGCAGGAGCAACTCCGGACGTTATGAACGTATGGCAAGCTAAATCTGATGACTACTCGATAGTTCAGTGTACCATGCTTTATGGCTTAGAATCGAGACTTCAAAGGCGTTTTGAACATCATGGAGCATATGAGATGTTTCAGGAGTTGAAGTTAATATTTCTAGCAAATGCCCGAGTTGAGAGATATGAAGTCTCCAACAAGTTCTATAGCTGCAAGATGGAGGAGAACGGTTCTGTCAGTGAACACATACTCAGAATGTCTGGGTACCATAACCACTTGACTCAGCTGGGAGTTAATCTTTTGGATGATAGTGTCATTGACAGAGTTCTTCAATCACTGCCACCAAGCTATAAAGGCTTCATGATGAACTATAATATGCAAGGGATGGAAAAGACAATTCCGGAGCTCTTCGCAATGCTTAAGACTGCGGAGGTAGAAATCAAGAAGAAGAATCAAGTGTTGATGGTCAACAAGACCACTAGTTTCAAGAAAAAGGGCAAAGGTAAGAAGGGGAACTTCAAGAAGAATAGCAAGCAAGTTGCTGCTCCCAGGAAGAAGCCCAAGTCTGGACCTAAGCCTGAAAATGAGTGCTACTACTGCAAAGGGACTGGTCACTGGAAGCGGAACTGCCCCAAGTATTTGGCGGATAAGAAGGATGGCAAAGTGAAAGGTATATTTGATATACATGTTATTGATGTGTACCTTACTAATGCTCATAGTAGCGCCTGGGTATTTGATACTGGTTCTGTTGCTCATATTTGCAACTCAAAACAGGGGCTACGGATTAAACGAAGATTGGCTAAGGACGAGGTGACGGTGCGCGTCGAAAATGGTTCAAGGTCGATGTGATCGCCGTAGGCACGCTACCTCTAGATCTACCTTCGGGATTAGTTTTAGACCTGAATAATTGTTATTTGGTGCCAGCGTTGGGCATGAACATTATATCTAGATCTTGTTTGATGCGAGACGGTTATTCATTTAAATCGAAGAATAATGGTTGTTCTATTTATATGAGTAATATCTTTTATAGTCATGCACCCTTGATGAGTGGTCTATTTTTGTTGCATCTCGATCGTGGTGATACACATATTCATAATATTGACCAAAAGATGCAAAGTTAATAATGATAGTGCAACATATTTGTGGCACTGCCGTTTAGGTCATATTGGTGTGAAGCTGCTACCTCTTGAGCACTGCGTTGGTTTTCCCTTGAAGAGGAAAGGGTGATGCAGTAAAGTAGCGTAAGTATTTCCCTCAGTTTTTTAGAACCAAGGTATCAATCCAGTAGGAGCCCACGCTCAAGTCCCACGCACCTACACAAACAAACAAGAACCTTGCAACCAACGCGATAAAGGGGTTGTCAATCCCTTCACGGCCACATGCAAAAGTGAGATCTGATAGAGATGATAAGATAATATTTTTGGTATTTTATAATAAAGAGAAAATAAAGATTGCAAAGTAAAATAAACGGTGATAGAAATAGCTTGTTGACGGGAGATTAATATTATGGAAAATAGACCCGGGGGCCATAGGTTTCACTAGTGGCTTCTCTCAAGAGCATAAGTATTACGGTGGGTAAATGAATTACTGTCGAGCAATTGATAGAACTGAGCATAGTTATGAGAATATCTAGGTATGATCATGTATATAGGCATCATGTCCGTGACAAGTAGACCGACTCCTGCCTGCATCTACTACTATTACTCCACACATCGACCACTATCCAGCATGCATCTAGTGTATTAAGTTCATAAGAACGGAGTAACGCTTTAAGCAAGATGACATGATGTAGAGGGATAAACTCATGCAATATGATATAAACCCCATATTTTTATCCTCGATGGCAACAATACAATACGTGTCGTTTCCCCTACTGTCACTAGGATCGAGCACCGCAAGATTGAACCCAAAGCTAAGCATTTCTCCCATTGCAAGAAAGATCAATCTAGTAGGCCAAACCAAACTGATAATTCGAAGAGACTTGCAAAGATAACCAATCATACATATAAGAATTCAGAGGAGATTCAAATATTGTTCATAGATAATCTTGATCATAAACCCACAATTCATCGGATCTCGACAAACACACCGCAAAAGAAGATTGCATCGAATAGATCTCCAAGAGAATCGAGGAGAACTTTGTATTGAGATCCAAAGAGAGAGAAGAAGCCATCTAGCTAATAACTATGGACCCGAAGGTCTGAGGTAAACTACTCACACATCATCGGAGAGGTTATGGTGTTGATGTAGAAGCCCTCCGTGATCAATGCCCCCTCTGGCGGAGCGCCGAAAAAGGCCCCAAGATGGGATATCACGGGTACAGAGAGCTGCGGCGGTGGAAATAGGGTTTTGGCTCCGTATATGATGTTTCCAGGGTATATGAGTATATATAGGTGAAAGAGGTCGGTCAGGGGAGCTATGAGGGGCCCACGAGGGTGGGGGCGCGCCCTGATACGTCCATTTTGCATCATGCTTTTATATCGATATTTATTGCATTATGGGCTGTTATTACACATTATGTCACAATACTTATGCCTATTCTCTCTTATTTTACAAGGTTTACATAAGGAGGGAGAATGTCGGCAGCTGGAATTCTGGGCTGGAAAAGGAGCAAATATTAGAGACCTATTCTGCACAACTCCAAAAGTCCTGAAACTCCACGGAAGTTATTTTTGGAAATAATAAAAAATACTGAGCGGAAGAAATACCAGAGGGGGCCCACACCCTGGCCACGAGGGTGGGGGGGCGCGCCCTACCCCCCTGGGTGCGCCCCCTTGCCTCGTGGGCCCCCTGTTGGCTCTCCGGTGCCCATCTTCTGCTATATGAAGTCTTTCGTCCGAGAAAAAATCATAAGCAAGCTTTCGGGACGAGACTCCGCCGCCATGAGGCGGAACCTTGGCGGAACCAATCTAGGGCTCCGGCGGAGCTGTTCTGCCGGGGACACTTCACTCCGGGAGGGGGAAATCATCGCCATCATCATCACCAACGCTCCTCTCATCGGGAGGGGGCCAATCTCCATCAAAATCTTCACCAGCACCATCTCCTCTCAAACCCTAGTTCATCTCTTGTATCCAATTCTTGTCTCTAAGTCTGGGATTGGTACCTGTAGGTTGCTAGTAGTGTTGATTACTCCTTGTAGTTGATGCTAGTTGGTTTATTTGGTGGAAGATCATATGTTCAGATCCTTTATGCATATTAATACTCCTATGATTATGAACATGAATATGCTTTGTGAGTAGTTACGTTTGTTCCTGAAGACATGGGAGAAGTCTTGCTATTAGTAGTCATGTGAATTTGGTATTCGTTCGATATTTTGATGAGATGTATGTTGTCTCTCCTCTAGTGGTGTTATGTGAACGTCGACTACATGACACTTCACCATTATTTGGGCCTAGAGGAAGGCATTGGGAAGTAATAAGTAGATGATGGGTTGCTAGAGTGACAGAAGCTTAAACCCTAGTTTATGTGTTGCTTCGTAAGGGGCTGATTTGGATCCATATGTTTCATGCTATGGTTAGGTTTACCTTAATACTTCTTTTGTAGTTGCGGATGCTTGCAATAGGGGTTAATCATAAGTGGGATGCTTGTCCAAGTAAGGACAGCACCCAAGCACCGGTCCACCCACATATCAAATTATCAAAGTACCGAACGCGAATCATATGAACGTGATGAAAACTAGCTTGACGATAATTCCCATGTGTCCTCGGGAGCGCTTTTCTCTATATAAGAGTTTGTCCAGGCTTGTCCTTTGCTACAAAAAGGATTGGGCCACCTTGCTGCACTTTATTTACTTTTGTTACTTGTTGCTCGTTACAAATTATCTTATCACAAAACTATCTGTTACCTATAATTTCAGTGCTTGCAGAGAATACCTTGCTGAAAACCGCTTATCATTTCCTTCTGCTCCTCGTTGGGTTCGACACTCTTACTTATCGAAAGGACTACGATAGATCCCCTATACTTGTGGGTCATCAAGACTCTTTTCTGGCGCCGTTGCCGGGGAGTGAAGCGCCTTTGGTAGGTGGAATTTGGTAAGGAAAAATTTATATAGTGTGCTGAAATTTACTGTCACTTGTTACTATGGAAAGTAATCCTCTGAGGGGCTTGTTCGGGGTATCTTCACCCCGACCAGTAGAGCAAAGAGTTGCTCCTCAACCTACTGAACCTACTGAAAATGAAAATGTCTACTTTGAAATTCCTTCGGGTATGGTAGAAAAACTGCTAGCTAATCCTTTTGCAGGAGATGGAACATTACATCCTGATGAGCACCTAATCTATGTGGATGAGGTTTGTGGATTATTTAAGCTTGCAGGTATGCCCGATGATGTTATCAAGAATAAGGTCTTCCCTTTATCTTTGAAGGGAGATGCATTGACATGGTATAGGCTATGTGATGATATGGGATCATGGAACTACAAACGATTGAAATTGGAATTTCATCAGAAGTTTTATCCTATGCATCTTGTTCATCGTGATCGTAATTATATATATAATTTTTGGCCTCGCGAAGGAGAAAGCATCGCTCAAGCTTGGGGGAGGCTTAAATCAATGTTATATTCATGCCCCAATCATGAGCTCTCAAGAGAAATGATCATTCAAAATTTTATGCTCGGCTTTCTGACAACAATCGCACCATGCTCGATACTTCTTGTGCTGGCTCTTTTATGATGAAGACTATTGAATTCAAATGGGATTTATTGGAAAGAATTAAACGCAACTCTGAAGATTGGGATCTCGACGAAGGTAAGGAGTCAGGTATGACACCTAAGTTTGATTGTGTTAAATCTTTTATGGATACCGATGTTTTCCGTAAATTTAGCACTAAATATGGACTTGACTCTGAGATAGTAGCTTCTTTCTGTGAATCTTTTGCTACTCATGTTGATCTCCCTAAGGAGAAGTGGTTTAAATATCATCCTCCCATAGAAGTAAAAGTAGCTGCACCTATTAAAGTTGAAGAAAAGACTATCACTTATAATGATCCTAATGTTCCTACTGCGTATGTTGAAAAACCACATTTCCTTGTTAGAATAAAGGATCATGCTAAAGCTTCAACTGTGGTTCGTAAAAGCAATATTAGAACTTATACACCTCCTGAGCAAGTTAAAGTTGAACCTAATATTGCTATTGTTAAAGATCTCTTGGCTGATAATATTGATGTGCATGTTATTTATTTCTGTGATGAAACTGCTAGAATTGCTAAACCTTGTGCTAAAGATAAACATAGACCTGTGGTAGGCATGCATGTTATTTCTATTGAAATAGGAGATCGTTGTTATCATGACTTGTGTGATATGGGTGCTAGTGCTAGTGCAATACCTATTGACTTATACAAAGAAATTATGCATGATATTGCACCTACTGAGTTAGAAGATATTGATGTCACAATTAAACTTGCCAATAGAGATACTATTTCACCCATGGAATTGTTAGAGATGTTGAAGTCTTGTGTGGGAAAACTAAATATCCTGCTAATTTTCTTGTTCTTGGTTCCCCACAAGATAGCTTTTGTCCCATTATATTTGGTAGACCCTTCTTAAACACTGTTAATGCTAAGATAGACTGCGAAAAGGATGTTGTTACCATTGGTCTAGGCGATATGTCTCATGAGTTCAACTTCTCTAAATTTTGTGGACAACACCGTGAAGAGGAATCACCTAGTAAAGATGAAATTATTGGTCTTGCTTCTATTGCCGTACCTCCTAGTGATCCTTTAGAACAATATTTGCTAGACCACGAAAATGATATGTTTATGAATGAAAGAAGGGAAATAGATGAAGTGTTCTTTAAACAGGGACCTATTCTGAAACACAACTTGCCTGTTGAAATCCTAGGGGATCCTCCTCCACCCAAGGGTGATCCCGTGTTTGAGCTTAAACCATTGCCTGATACTCTTAAATATGCTTATCTTGATGAAAAGAAGATATATCCTGTTATTATTAGTGCTAACCTTTCAGAGAAGGAGGAAGAAAAATTATTGAAAACTCTGAAGAAGCACCGTGCTGCTATTGGATATACTCTTGATGATCTTAAGGGCATTAGTCCCACTCTATGTCAACACAAAATAAATTTGGAGAAAGATGCCAAACCAGTTATTGATCATCAACGACGGCTGAATCCTAAGATGAAAGAAGTGGTAAGAAAGGAAATACTAAAGCTCCTTGAGGCAGGTATAATTTATCCCGTTGCTGATAGTCAGTGGGTAAGTCCTGTCCATTGTGTCCCTAAGAAGGGAGGTATTACTGTCGTTCCTAATGATAAAGATGAATTGATTCCGCAAAGAATTATTACAGGTTATAGGATGGTAATTGATTTCCGCAAATTAAATAAGGCTACTAAAAAGATCATTACCCCTTACCTTTTATTGATCAAATGCTAGAAAGATTATCCAAACATACACATTTTTGCTTTCTAGATGGTTATTCTGGTTTCTCTCAAATACCTGTGTCAGCTGATGATCAAGCTAAGACCACTTTTACTTGCCCTTTCGGTACTTTTGCTTATAGACGTATGCCTTTTGGTTTATGTAATGCACCTGCTACCTTTCAAAGATGCATGATGGCTATATTCTCTGACTTTTGTGAAAAGATTTGTGAGGTTTTCATGGACGATTTCTCTGTTTATGGATCCTCTTTTGATGATTGCTTAAGCAACCTTGATCGAGTTTTGCAGAGATGTGAAGAAACTAATCTTGTCTTGAACTGGGAAAAGTGCCACTTTATGGTTAATGAAGGCATTGTCTTGGGGCATAAAATTTCTGAAAGAGGTATTGAAGTTGATAAAGCTAAAGTTGATGCTATTGAAAAGATGCCATGTCCCAAGGACATCAAAGGTATAAGAAGTTTCCTTGGTCATGCCGGTTTTATAGGAGGTTCATTAAGGACTTCTCAAAAATTTCTCGGCCTCTGACTAATTTATTACAAAAAGATATACCATTTGTCTTTGATGATGATTGTGTAGAAGCATTTGAAATACTTAAGAAAGCATTGATTTCTGCACCTATTGTTCAGCCACCTGATTGGAATTTACCCTTTGAAATTATGTGTGATGCTAGTGATTATGCTGTAGGTGCTGTTCTAGGGCAAAGAGTTGATAAGAAATTAAATGTTATTCAATATGCTAGTAAAACTCTAGACAATGCCCAGAGAAATTATGCTACTACTGAAAAAGAATTCTTAGCAGTTGTATTTGCTTGTGATAAGTTCAGACCTTATATTGTTGATTCTAAAGTAACTATTCACACTGATCATGCTGCTATTAAATATCTTATGGAAAAGAAAGATGCTAAACCTAGACTTATTAGATGGGTTCTCTTGCTACAAGAATTTGATTTGCATATTATTGATAGAAAGGGAGCTGAGAACCCCGTTGCAGACAACTTGTCTAGGTTAGAAAATGTTCTTGATGACCCACTACCTATTGATGATAGCTTTCCTGATGAACAATTAAATGTCATAAATGCTTCTCGTACTGCTCCATGGTATGCTGATTATGCTAATTACATTGTTGCTAAATTTATACCACCTAGTTTCACATACCAGCAAAAGAAAAAGTTTTTCTATGATTTAAGACATTACTTTTGGGATGACCCACATCTTTATAAAGAAGGAGTAGATGGTGTTATTAGACGTTGTGTACCTGAGCATGAACAGGAACAGATCCTACGCAAGTGTCACTCCGAGGCTTATGGAGGACACCACGCTGGAGATAGAACTGCACATAAGGTATTGCAATCCGGTTTTTATTGGCCTACTCTCTTCAAGGATGCCCGTAAGTTTGTCTTATCTTGTGATGAATGTCAAAGAATTGGTAATATTAGTAGACGTCAAGAAATGCCTATGAATTATTCACTTGTTATTGAACCATTTGATGTTTGGGGCTTTGATTATATGGGACCGTTTCCTGCCTCTAATGGATATACACATATTTTAGTTGCTGTTGATTACGTTACTAAGTGGGTAGAAGCTATTCCAACTAGTAGTGCTGATCATAACACCTCTATTAAGATGCTTAAAGAAGTTATTTTTCCGAGGTTTGGAGTCCCTAGATATTTAATTACTGATGGTGGTTCACATTTTATTCATGGTGCCTTTCGTAAAATGCTTGCTAAGTATGATGTTAATCATAGAATTGCATCTCCTTATCACCCACAGTCTAGTGGTCAAGTAGAATTGAGCAATAGAGAGCTCAAATTAATTTTGCAAAAGACTGTTAATAGATCTAGAAAGAATTGGTCCAAGAAACTTGATGATGCATTATGGGCCTATAGAACTGCATATAAAAATCCTATGGGTATGTCTCCGTATAAAATGGTTTATGGAAAAGCATGTCACTTACCTCTCGAACTAGAACATAAGGCATATTGGGCTATTAAAGAGCTCAACTATGATTTCAAACTTGCCGGTGAGAAGAGGTTATTTGACATTAGCTCACTTGATGAATGGAGAACCCAAGCCTATGAGAATGCCAAGTTGTTTAAATAAAAAGTTAAAAGATGGCATGTCAAAATAATACAAAAGCGTGAGTTTAATGTAGGTGATTATGTATTGCTATACAACTCTCGTTTAAGATTTTTTGCAGGAAAACTTCTCTCTAAATGGGAAGGTCCTTACGTTATCGAGGAGGTCTATCGTTCCGGTGCCATAAAAATCAACAACTTCGAAGGCACAAATCCGAAGGTGGTGAACGGTCAAAGAATCAAACATTATATCTCAGGTAATCCCATAAATGTTGAAACCAATGTTATTGAAACCGTAACCCCGGAGGAATACATAAGAGACACTTTCCGGAATGTTTCAGACTCCAAAAAAGAATAGGTCTGTGGCACGGTAAGTAAACCGACTCCAAAACAGTTCTAATGGCGATTTTTCTTCGTTTTGGAATATTTAGAAAAATAGAAAAATAAGAAGCAGTCCGGGAAGGACACGAGGCCTCCACGAGGGTGGAGGGCGCGCCCTACCCCCCTGGGCACGCCCCCCTGCCTCGTGGGCACCTCGTGCGCTCTCCGAACTCCGTTTTCTTGCACGATACGTATTTTGGTCGGTAAAAATTCATTATATAATCTCCCGGAGGTTTTGACTCATGTATCCCGCAAATATCCTCTGTTTTTGTTTCGAGTTGTTTCTGTAGTAGATTTGGAGCAAGATGTCATCTCAGGATTCCGACGGAGAGAGCTATGTCTCACACCTCATTGCTGACCCAAAGACCTATAGGGATCTATCTCCTTGTGGTCGAACTACGGATGAGGAGGAGGATGCCCATATGATGAGGATTAACGATTCAAGCTCAGAGGAGGAGGATGTCCCTCTACCTCAACCTGGGGATATGCACGTGAAGTTCAAGAAGTCTAGTCTCCCTAAGAGGGCTAAACTATCTAACAATTGATCTATTCCTTCTCGTTTTTGACAGAAAAGCAAAGGAGATTTATGTGACAAGATCTTGAAGCTGGAATCGGAGGTCGATGATTTAAAGGAGGAAATTGCTCTCCTCAATTACAATATGAAGAAGCTGAAAGCACAATTTACATCATCAACAACTCCATCATCACCACCTCCGAAGAAGGAGACATAATCACATGGGTATGGGCACTCCCCTTGGCAACTGCCAAGCTTGGGGGAGGTGCCCCGGTATCGTATCACCATCACACTCCTATCTTTACCGTTTTTCTTAGTTCGATCCTTTTAGTAATATCTTGATCTAGTAGAATTAAAGTTTTTGGTATGATCTAGTTTTGAGTTTTGCTTTATGGTCCCTCTATGTAATCGAGTCAGTGAGCTATATAATAAAGATTAGTGTTGAGTTAAGGGCTTGATTATTTTGCCATGATCTTGAGGGAATAAAAGAAAAAAGAAAAGAGAAAAGAATAAAAAGAAACAAAGAGATCATATTGATCTTATGGAGTGTAATGACTTCACATATAAAGAGTATGATGATTAAAAATTGTTGAGAGTTGACAAACATAGCTTTGGTCATCGTTGCAATTAATAGGAAGTAATAAAGAAAGAGAGGTTTCACATATAAATATACTATCTTGGACATCTTTTATGATTGTGAGCACTCATTAAAATATGACATGCTAAAGAGTTGATGTTGGACAAGGAAGACAACGTAATGGGTTATGTTTTCTTATATCTGAAATAAAGTATATTGTCATGGATCATCCAACATGTTGAGCTTGCCTTTCCCCCTCATGCTAGCCAAATTCTTTGCACCAAGTAGAGATACTACTTGTGCTTCCAAATACCCTTAAACCCAATTTTGCCATGAGAGTCCACCATATCTACCTATGGATTGAGTAAGATCCTTCAAGTAAGTTGTCATCGGTGCAAGCAATAAAAATTGCTCTCTAAATATGTATGATTGATTGGTGTGGAGGAAATAAGCTTTATACGATCTTGTGATGTGGAAGAAATAAAAGCGACGGACTGCATAATAAAGGTTTATATCACAAGTGGCAATATAAAGTGACGTTCTTTCGCATTAAGATTTTGTGCATCCAACCCTGAAAGCGCATTACAACCTCTGCTTCCCTCCGCGAAGGGCCTATCTTTTAATTTTATCTTCTACCTTATGCAAGAGTCATGGTGATCTTCACCTTTCCTTTTTACATTTTATCCTTTGGCAAGCACAGCGTGTTGGAAAGATCCTAATATATATATATATATATATATATATATATATATATATATATATATATATATATCTAATTGGATGTAAGTTAGCATGAGTTATTATTGTTGACATTATTACCCTTGAGGTAAAAGGTTGGGAGGCGAAACTATAAGCCCCTATCTTTCTCTGTGTCCGATTAAAACTCTGTAACCACAAGTATTGCGTGAGTGTTAGCAATTGTGAAAGACTAAATGATAGTTGAGTATGTGGGCTTGCTAAAAAGCTCTGACAGAGACTCTTTCTTATGTTATGATAAATCGCAATTGCTTCAATGACTGAGATTATAATTTGTTGGTTCTTAATGAAGTTTCTGATTCATACTTGACATTGTGAATAGATTATTACTTGAGCATAAGAAATCATATGACAATATCCATATATGTTGTTGTTATAAGAATGATCATGAAGCCCTCATGTCCGTATTTTATTTTATTGACACCTCTACCTCTAAACATGTGGACATATTTATCGTTATCGGCTTTCGCTTGAGGACAAGCGAGGTCTAAGCTTGGGGGAGTTGATACGTCCATTTTGCATCATGCTTTTATATCGATATTTATTGCATTATGGGTTGTTATTACACATTATGTCACAATACTTATGCCTATTCTCTCTTATTTTACAAGGTTTACATAAGGAGGGAGAATGCCGGCAGCTGGAATTCTGGCTGGAAAAGGAGCAAATATTAGAGACCTATTCTGCACAACTCCAAAAGTCCTGAAAGTCCACAGAAGTTATTTTTGGAAATAATAAAAAATACTGAGCGGAAGAAATACCAGAGGGGGCCCACACCCTGGCCACGAGGGTGGGGGCCGCGCCCTACCCCCTGGGCGCGCCCCCTGCCTCGTGGGCCCCCTGTTGGCCCTCCGGTGCCCATCTTCTGCTATATGAAGTCTTTCGTCTGAGAAAAAAAATCATAAGCAAGCTTTCGGGACGAGACTCCGCCGCCACGAGGCGGAACCTTGGCGGAACCAATCTAGGGCTCCGGCGGACCTGTTCTGCCGGGGACACTTTCCTCCGGGAGGGGGAAATCATCGCCATCATCATCACCAACGCTCCTCTCATCGGGAGGGGGCCAATCTCCAACAACATCTTCACCAGCACCATCTCCTCTCAAACCCTAGTTCATCTCTTATATCCAATTCTTGTCTCTAAGTCTGGGATTGGTACCTGTGGGTTGCTAGTAGTGTTGATTACTCCTTGTAGTTGATGCTAGTTGGTTTATTTGGTGGAAGATCATATGTTCAGATCCTTTATGCATATTAATACTCCTATGATTATGAACATGAATATGCTTTGTGAGTAGTTACGTTTGTTCCTGAAGACATGGGAGAAGTCTTGCTATTAGTAGTCATGTGAAATTGGTATTCGTTCGATATTTTGATGAGATGTATGTTGTCTCTCCTCTAGTGGTGTTATGTGAACGTCGACTACATGACACTTCACCATTATTTGGGCCTAGAGGAAGGCATTGGGAAGTAATAAGTAGATGATGGGTTGCTAGAGTGACAGAAGCTTAAACCCTAGTTTATGCGTTGCTTCGTAAGGGGCTGATTTGGATCCATATGTTTCATGCTATGGTTAGGTTTACCTTAATACTTCTTTTGTAGTTGCGGATGCTTGCAATAGGGGTTAATCATAAATGGGATGCTTGTCCAAGTAAGGACAGCACCCAAGCACCGGTCCACCCACATATCAAATTATCAAAGTACCGAACGCGAATCATATGAACGTGATGAAAACTAGCTTGACGATAATTCCCATGTGTCCTCGGGAGCGCTTTTCTCTATATAAGAGTTTGTCCAGGCTTGTCCTTTGCTACAAAAAGGATTGGGCCACCTTGTTGCACTTTATTTACTTTTGTTACTTGTTGCTCGTTACAAATTATCTTATCACAAAACTATCTGTTACCTATAATTTCAGTGCTTGCACAGAATACCTTGCTGAAAACCGCTTATCATTTCCTTCTGCTCCTCGTTGGGTTCGACACTTTTACTTATCGAAAGGACTATGATAGATCCCCTATACTTGTGGGTCATCACGCCCAAGGGGGCAGGCGTGCCTCGTGGCCTCCTCGGTTGTTTCTTGACGTCCACTCCAAGTCCTCTGGATCACGTTTGTTCCAAAAATCACATTCGCGAAGGTTTCATTCCGTTTGGACTCCGTTTGATATCCTTTTCCTTCGAAACACTGAAATAGGCAAAAAAACAACAATTTGGACTGGGCCTCCGGTTAATAGGTTAGTCCCAAAAATAATATAAAAGTGTATAATAAAGCCCATTAAACATCCAAAACAGAATATATAATAGCATGGAACAATCAAAAATTATAGATACGTTGGAGACGTATCAAACATCCCCAAGCTTAATTCCTTCTCGCCCTCGTGTAGGTAAATGATAAAAACAGAATTTTTGATGTGGAATGCTACTTAGCATAATTTTCAATGTAATTCTCTTAATTGTGGCATGAATATTCAGATCCGAAAGATTCAAGATAAAAGTTTAATATTGACATAAAAGTAATAATACTTCAAGCATACTAACTAAGCAATTATGTCTTCTCTAAATAACATGGCAAAAGAAAGTTCATCCCTACAAAATCATATAGTTTGGTCATGCTCCATTTTCATCACACAAGAATGCTCTCATCATGCACAACCCCGATGACAAGCCAAGGAATTGTTTCATACTTTAGTAATCTCAAACTTTTTCAACTTTCACGCAATATATGAGCGTGAGCCATTGATATAGCACTGTGGGTGGAATAGAATATGATGATGGGGGTTATGTGGAGAAGACAAAAAAGGAGAAAGTCTCACATTGATGTGGCTAATCAACGGGCTAGGGAGATGCCCATCAATTGATGTCAATGCAAGGAGTAGGGATTGACATGCAACAGATGCACTAGAGCTATAAATGTATGAAAGCTCAACAAAAGAAACTAAGTGGGTGTGCATCCAACTTGCTTGCTCACGAAGACCTAGGGCATTTGAGGAAGCCCATTGTTGGAATATAGAAGACAAGTTCTATAATGAAAAATTCACACTAGTATATGAAAGTGACAAAACAAGAGACTCTATATCATAAAGATCATTGTGCTACTTTGAAGCACAAGTGTGGAAAAAAAGGATAGTAGCATTGTCCCTCTTTATTTTATTTTATTTTGGGCCTTTCCTTTTTTTGGCATTTCTCTTTTTTTTGGGACAATGCTCTATGAATGATGATCATCACACTTCTATTTATTTACAACTCAATGATTACAACTCGATACTAGAACAAAATATGACTCTATATGAATGCCTCCGGCGGTGTACCGGGATGGGCAATGAATCAAGAGTGACATGTATGAAATAATATGCATGGTGGCTTTGCCACAAATACGATGTCAACTACATGATCATGCAAGGCAATATGATAATGATGAAGCGTGTTATGATAAACGGAACGGTGGAAAGTTGAATGGCAATATATCTCGGAATGGCTATGGAAATGCCATAATAGGTAGGTATGGTAGCTATTTTGAGGAAGATATAAGGAGGTTTATGTGTGATAGAGCGTATCGTATCACGGGGTTTGGATGCACCGGCGAAGTTTGCACCAACTCTCAAGGTGATAAAGGGCAATGCACGGTACCGAAGAGGCTAGCAATGATGGAAGGGTGAGAGTGCGTATAATCCATGGACTCAACATTATTAGTCATAAAGAACTCACATACTTATTGCAAAAATCTACAAGTCATCAAAAACCAAGCACTACGCGCATGCTCCTAGGGGGATAGATTGATAGGAAAAGACCATCGCTCGTCCCCGACCGCCACTCATAAGGAGGACAATCAAAGAACACCTCATGTTTCAAATTTGTTACACAACGTTTACCATACGTGCATGCTACGGGACTTGCAAACTTCAACACAAGTATTTCTCAAATTCACAATTACTCAACTAGCACAACTTTAATATCACTACCTCCATATCTCAAAACAATCATCAAGCATCAAACTTCTCTTAGTATTCAACGCACTTATAAGAAAGTTTTTACTAATCTTGGATGCCTATCATATTAAGACTAATTTCACAATTTAAGCAAATTACCATGATGTTTTGTAGGACTCTCAAAATAATATAAGTGAAGAATGAGAGATCAATAATTTCTATAAAACAAAACCACCACCGTGCTCTAAAAGATATAAGTGAAGCACTAGAGCAAAAACTATATAGCTCAAAAGATATAAGTGAAGCACATAGAGTATTCTAATAAATTCTGAATCATGTGTGTCTCTCTCAAAAGTGTATTCAGCGAGGATGATTGTGGTAAACTAAAAGGCAAAGACTCAAATCATACAAGACGCTCCAAGCAAAACACATATCATGTGGTGAATAAAAATATAGCATCAAGTAAAGTTGCCGATGGACGAAGACGAAAGAGGGGATGTCTTCCGGGGCATAACCAAGCTTAGGCTTTTGGTTGTCCTTGAATTTTACCTTGGGGTGCCTTGGGCATCCCCAAGCTTAGGCTCTTGCCAATCCTTGTTCCATAATCCATCAAATCTTTACCCAAAACTTGAAAACTTCACAACACAAAACTCAACAGAAAATCTCATGAGCTCCGTTAGCGAAAGAAAACAAAACACCACTTCAAGGTACTGTATTGAACTCATTCTTTATTTATGTTGGTGTTAAACCCACTGTATTCCAACTTCTCTATGGTTTATAAACTCTTTTACTAACCATAGACTCATCAAAATAAGCAAACAACGCACGAAAAACAGAATCTGTCAAAAACAGAACAGTCTGAAGTAATCTGTATCTAACGCAAACTTCTGTAACTCTGAAAATTCTGATAAAATAGCAAATCCTAAATAATTTATTTATTGATCTACTGCAATTGGAATTAGTATTTTATCACGTTCTGGTGATTTTAAACAATTGTTTTCGTGAACAAAAAGTTTCTGACTTTTTCAGCAAGATCAAATAACTATTATCCAAGAAGATCCTATAGGTTTTACTTGGCACACACACTAATTAAAACATAAAAACAAATCTAACCAGAGGCTAGATCAAATATTTATTCCTAAACAGGATCAAAAAGAAAAAAAGTAAAATAAAATTGGGTTGCCTCCCAACAAGCGTTATCGCTTAACGCCCCTAGCTAGGCATAAAAACAAGGATAGATCTAAGTATTATCATATTTGGCATGCAATCCATAAGTAGCTCTCATAATAGATTCATAAGGTAATTTTATTTTTTCTTTCTAGGAAAGTGTTTCATGCCTTTCCTTAACGGAAATTGGAATCTAATATTCCCTTCCTTCATATCAATAATTGCACCAATCGTTCTAAGGAAAGGTCTACCAAGAATAATAGGACATGAAGGATTGCAATCTATATCAAGAACAATAAAATCTACGGGCACATAATTCCTATTTGCAACAATAAGAACATCATTAATTCTTCCCATAGGTTTCTTGATAGTGGTATCCGCAAGATGCAAGTTTAAAGAACAATCATCAAATTCACGGAAACCTAGCAAATCACACAAAGTTTTTGGAATTGTGGAAACACTAGCACCCAAATCACACAAAGCATAGCATTCATGATCTTTTTAATTTTAATAGTAGATACCCACTCATCATAAAGTTTTCTAGGGATAGAAACTTCCAACTCAAGTTTTTCTTCATAAGATTGTATTAAAGCATCAACGATATGTTTGGTAAAAGCTTTATTTTGACTATAAGCATGAGGAGAATTTAGCACGGATTGCAACAAGGAAATACAATCTATCAAAGTGCAATTATCATAATTAAATTCCTTCAAATCCAAAATAGTGGGTTCATTGATATCTAAAGTTTTAACCTCTTCAATCCCACTTTTACTAATTTTTGCATCAAGATCTAAAAACTCCGAATTTTTGGGACGCCTTCTAACTAAAGTTGACTCATTTCCAGTCCCATCATTATCAAGATTCATATTACAAAACAAAGATTTAATAGGAGACACATCAATAACTTTTAGATCTTCATCTTTATTCTCATAAAAAAATTCCGGTTTAGCGGCCATCTTATTAACTAAGGTGGCCTGCTTATCCGAAATTTTAACTATTAATTTTTCAAGATGAGCAATCTGAGATTTCAAACCATAAAATTCCTTAGACATATCATCGAGCTCTTTATTCATGTACCCCATAAAGCTTTTTGTTCCTTAAGCTCGTTTCTAAAGAAATTATTATGCTCAAATTGTAAAGTCATAAAACTTCTGACGTTGCTTTCAATCTCTTCTAACCTTTTAAGGTGAAGATCACCAAATCTAGGTAGAGCCATGAGGGCAACAAGCAACAAGAGGCAAGCAAAAAGAGGCGAACGGAAAAGAGAAGGCGAATAAAACGGCAAGGGTGAAGTGGGGGAGAGGAAAACGAGAGGCAAATGGAAAATAATGTAATGCGAGGGATAAGAGTTTGTGATGGGTACTTGGTATGTCTTGCCTTGTGCGTAGACTCCCCGGCAACGGCGCCATAATTCCTTCTTGCTACCTCTTGAGCACTACGTTGGTTTTCCCTTGAAGAGGAAAGGGTGATGCAGTAAAGTAGCGTAAGTATTTCCCTCAGTTTTTTAGAACCAAGGTATCAATCCAGTAGGAGCCCACGCTCAAGTCCCACGCACCTACACAAACAAACAAGAACCTTGCAACCAACGCGATAAAGGGGTTGTCAATCCCTTCACGGCCACTTGCAAAAGTGAGATCTGATAGAGATGATAAGATAATATTTTCGGTATTTTATAATAAAGAGAAAATAAAGATTGCAAAGTAAAATAAATGGTGATAGAAATAGCTTGTTGACGGGAGATTAATATGATGGAAAATAGACCCGGGGGCCATAGGTTTCACTAGTGGCTTCTCTCAAGAGCATAAGTATTACGGTGGGTAAACGAATTACTGTCGAGCAATTGATAGAATTGAGCATAGTTATGAGAATATCTAGGTATGATCATGTATATAGGCATCACGTCCGTGACAAGTAGACCGACTCCTGCCTGCATCTACTACTATTACTCCACACATCGACCGCTATCCAGCATGCACCTAGAGTATTAAGTTCATAAGAACGGAGTAACGCTTTAAGCAAGATGACATGATGTAGAGGGATAAACTCATGCAATATGATATAAACCCCATCTTTTTATCCTCGATGGCAACAATACAATATGTGTCGTTTACCCTACTGTCACTGGGATCGAGCACCGCAAGATTGAACCCAAAGCTAAGCACTTCTCCCATTGCAAGAAAGATCAATCTAGTAGGCCAAATCAAACTGATAATTCGAAGAGACTTGCAAAGATAACCAATCATACATAAAAGAATTCAGAGGAGATTCAAATATTGTTCATAGATAATCTTGATCATAAACTCACAATTCATTGGATCTCGACAAACACACCGCAAAAGAAGATTACATCGAATAGATCTCCAAGAGAATCAAGGAGAACTTTGTATTGAGATCCAAAGCGAGAGAAGAAGACATCTAGCTAATAACTATGGACCCGAAGGTCCGAGGTAAACTACTCACACATCATCGGAGAGGCTATGGTGTTGATGTAGAAGCCCTCCGTGATCAATGCCCCCTCCGGCGGAGCGCCGGAAAAGGCCCCAAGATGGGATATCACGGGTACAGAGAGTTGCGGTGTTGGAAATAGGGTTTTGCAGTGTGTTTGTCGAGATCCGATGAATTGTGGGTTTATGATCAAGATTATCTATGAACAATATTTGAATCTTCTCTGAATTCTTTTATGTATGATTGGTTATCTTTGCAAGTCTCTTCGAATTATCAGTTTGGTTTGGCCTACTAGATTGATCTTTCTTGCAATGGGAGAAGTGCTTAGCTTTGGGTTCAATCTTGCGGTGTCCTTTCCCAGTGACAGCAGGGGCAGCAAGGCACGTATTGTATTGTTGCCATCAAGCATAAAAGGATGGGGTTTATATCATATTGCATGAGTTTATCCCTCTACATCATGTCATCTTACTTAAAGCATTACTCTTTTCTTATGAACTTAATACTCTAGATGCATGCTGGATAGCGGTCGATGTGTGGAGTAATAGTAGTAGATGCAGAATCGTTTCGGTCTACTTGTCGCGGACGTGATGCCTATATACATGATCATACCTAGATATTCTCATAACTATGCTCAATTCTATCAATTGCTCGACAGTAATTCGTTTACCCACCGTAATACTTATGCTCTTGAGAGAAGCCACTAGTGAAACCTATGGCCCCCGGGTCTATTTTCTATCATATTAATCTTCCAATACTTAGTTATTTCCATTGCCGTTTATTTTACTTTGCATCTTTATTTACTCTTTATTATAAAAATACCAAAAATATTATCTTATCATATCTATCAGATCTCACTCTCGTAAGTGACCGTGAAGGGATTGACAACCACTTTATCGCGTTGGTTGCGAGGTTCTTATTTGTTTGTGTAGGTGCGTGGGACTCGCGCGTGGTCTCCTACTGGATTGATACCTTGGTTCTCAAAAACTGAGGGAAATACTTACGCTACTTTACTGCATCACCCTTTCCTCTTCAAGGGAAAACCAACGCAATGCTCAAGAGGTAGCAGCCTCCGGTTAATAGGTTAGCCCCAAAAATAATATAAAAGTGTATAATAAAGCCCATTAAACATCCAAAATAGAATATATAATAGCATGGAACAATCAAAAATTATAGATACGTTGGAGACGTATCAAAAGCGCATGAAGAAACTCCATGCAGATGGGCTTTTGGAATCACTTGATTATGAATCACTTGATGCTTGCGAACCATGCCTCATGGGCAAGATGACTAAGATTCCGTTCTTTGAAACAATGGAGCGAGCAACAGATTTATTGGAAATTATACATACTGATGTATGCGGTCCGATGAGTGTTGAGGCTCACGGCGGGTATCGTTATTTTCTGACCTTCACAAATGATTTAAGCAGATATGGGTATATCTACTTAATGAAACACAAGTCTGAAACATTTGAAAAGTTCAAAGAATTTCAGAGTGAAGTGGAAGATCATCGTAACAAGAAAATAAAGTTTCTACGATCTGATCGCGGAGGCGAATATTTGAGTTACGAGTTTGCTCTTCATTTAAAACAATGTGGAATAGTTTCGCAACTCACGCCACCTGGAACACCACAGCGTAATGGTGTGTCCGAACGTCGTAACTGTACTTTATTAGATATGGTGCGATCTATGATGTCTCTTACCAATTTACCATTATCATTTTGGGGTTATGCATTAGAGACGGCTGCATTCACATTAAATAGGGCACCATCTAAGTCCGTTGAGACGACATCATATGAACTGTGGTTTAGCAAGAAAACCTAAGTTGTCGTTTCTTAAAGTTTGGGGTTGCGATGCTTATGTGAAAAAGCTTCAGCCTGATAAGCTCGAACCAAAATTGGAGAAGTGCATCATCATAGGATACCCAAAAGAAACTGTTGGGTACACCTTCTATCACAGATTTGAAGGCAAGATATTTGTTGCTAAGAATGGATCCTTTCTAGAGAAGGAGTTTCTCTCAAAAGAAGTGAGTGGGAGGAAAGTAGAACTTGATGAGGTAGTTGTACCTTCTCTTGAATTGGAAAGTAGTTCATCACAGAAATCAGTTAAAGAGATGCCTACACCAGTTAGTGAGGAAATTAATGATGATGATCATGAAACTTCAGATCAAGTTACTATCAAACATTGTAGGTCAACCAGAGTGCGTTCCGCACCAGAGTGGTACGGGAATCCTGTTCTGAAAGTCATGTTACTAGACCATGACGAACCTACGAACTATGAGGAAGCAATGATGAGCCCAGATTCTGCAAAATGGCTTGAGGCCATGAAATCTGAGATAGGATCCATGTATGAGAACAAAGTATGGACTTTAGTTGACTTGCCCAATGATCGGCAAGCCATAGAAAATAAATGGATCTTCAAGAAGAAGACTTACGCTGATAGTAATGTTACTGTCTACAAAGCTTGACTTGCTGCAAAAGGTTTTCGACAAGTTCAAGCAGTTGACTACAATGAGACCTTCTCACCTGTAGAGATGCTTAAGTCTGTCCGAATCATGTTAGCAATTGCCGCATTTTATGATTATGAAATTTGGCAAATGGATGTCAAAACTGCATTCCTTAATGGATTTCTTAAAGAAGAGTTGTATATGATGCAACCAGAAGGTTTTGTCGATCCTAAAGGTGCTAACAAAGTGTGCAAGCTCCAGCGATCCATTTATGGACTGCTGCAAGCCTCTCGGAGTTGGAATATACGCTTTGATAGTGTGATCAAAGCATATGGTTTTATACAGACTTTTGAAAAAGTATGTATTTACAAGAAAGTGAGTGGGAGCTCTGTAGCATTTCTAATATTATATGTGGATGACATATTGTTGACTGGAAATGATATAGAATTTCTGGATAGCATAAAAGGGTACTTGAATAAGAATTTTTCAATGAAAGACCTCGATGAAGCTGCTTATATATTGGGCATCAAGATCTATAGAGATAGATCAAGCCGCTTAATTGGACTTTCACAAAGCACATACCTTGATAAAGTTTTGAAGAAGTTCAAAATGGATCAGTCAAAGAAAGGGTTCTTGCCTGTGTTACAAGGTGTGAAGTTGAGTCAGGCTCAATGCCGAACCACTGCAGAAGATAGAGAGAAAATGAAAGTCATTCCCTATGCCTCAGCCATAGGTTCTATCATGTATGCAATCCTGTGTACCAGACCTGATGTGTGCCTTGCTATAAGTTTAGCAGGGAGGTACCAAAGTAATTCAGGAGTGGATCACTGGACAGCGGTCAAGAACATCCTGAAATACCTAAAAAGGACTAAGGATATGTTCCTTGTTTATGGAGGTGACAAAGAGCTCGTCGTAAATGGTTACGTCGATGCTAGTTTTGACACTGATCCGGATAACTCTAAGTCACAAACCGGATACATATTTATATTGAATGGTGGAGCTATCAGTTGGTGCAGTTCCAAGCAGAGCGTCGTGGCGGGATCTACGTGTGAAGCGGAATACATAGCTGCTTCGAAAGCAGCAAATGAAGGAGTTTGGATGAAGGAGTTCATATCCGATCTAGGTGTAATACCTAGTGCATCGGGTCCAATGAAAATCTTTTGTGACAATACTGGAGCAATTGCCTTAGCGAAGGAATCCAGATTTCACAAGAGAACCAAGCACATCAAGAGACGCTTCAACTCCATCTGTGATCAAGTCAAGGAGGGAGACATAGAGATTTGCAAGATACATACGGATCTGAATGTTGCAGACTCATTGACTAAGCCTTTTCCACGAGCAAAACATGATCAGCACCAAGACTCCATGGGTGTTAGAATCATTACAATATAATCTAAATTATTGACTCTAGTGCAAGTGGGAGACTGAAGGAAATATGCCCTAGAGGCAATAATAAAGTTGTTATTTATATTTCCTTATATCATGATAAATATTTATTATTCATGCTAGAATTATATTAACCGGAAACTTGATACATGTGTGAGTACATAGACAAAACAAAGTGTCCCTAGTATGCCTCTACTTAACTAGCTCGTTAATTAAAGATGGTTGAGTTTCCTGACCAGACATGTGTTGTCATTTGATGAACAGAATCACATCATTAGGAGAATGATGTGATAGACAAGACTCATCCGTTAGCCTAGCATAATGATCGTTAAATTTTATTGCTATTGCTTTCTTCATGACTTATACATATTACTTTGACTATGAGATTACGGAACTCCCGAATACCAGAGGAACACCTTGTATGCTATTAAACGTCGCAACGTAATTGGGTGATTATGAAGATGCTCTACAGGTGTCTTCTAAGGTGTTTGTTAGGTTGGCACAAATCGGGATTAGGATTTGTCACTCTGAGTATCGGAGAGATATCTCTGGGCTCAGCGAGAAGGAAGAAGTCTGGCATGAAGCCAGGGCGGTACTGGTAATAGTGCCCGAGCATGTGCGGCCCGTTGATGCGGCGGAAGCGACGAAGGAAGCTGTCGTCGGCGATCACGCGGCGCCACGTCTTGCATGTCGCGGCTGCGCATATGAGGCTCACGGCCGTCCCGACGCGCAGGAGGATGCGCTCCAGGAGATCATTGGCGACGTTGTGGATGCTGGCCGGCGGCTCCGTGTCTACGCCCCCAGCAATCCGCCGGCGCCTCCGCCTCCGCCAATCGCTCGATTCATTTCCCATATTTTGTTCCTCTTTCGTTTGTTTGTGCAATACTGAAGTACAGTATAATATAGTAGGCTCTTGGACAATTAAGGCAAACCTAGGACGTCAATTAAGGCAAATCCTAACTGAATCTCCAGGGGGTAAATCTAGAAATTGACGGGAGAAGTAACATTCTCCTCGTCCATGTGCACAAGAGGGGCTGGACTAAGAGTTTGATCTGTCATGGTTCCATTCCGTTCCACAACTAGTTGTGTCAACATTAATTTACTTCCTGAGCGAGGACTTTAGCTTCATTAATGCATTTTATGTCTTGCAAAAATTTTGTAAAAAAACTGAGGACTCCTTTGATTCAAAGGATTTTCATAGGAATTTTCGAGGATTAGAATCCTTATGATTTTTGTCTATGTTGATTGTTTGATTCATATGATTGAATCACATAGGATTTTTTGCTAAGGATTTTATGTACTACTTCCCATAGCATTTCTAGCTTCCACTCAAACCTCTTTGAAAGAATCCTTTAATTTTCCTATGATGCAATCCCCAAAATTCTGTAGGAATGAGATGTGCATGACATTTTAATTCTATATTTTTTCTATTCCCACGTTTTTATAATCCTGCAAAACAAAGAGGCACTGATTGTATAGCATGGTAACAGCTATGCACTTGCGAAAATATCATTAAAACTATAATACTATGTAATAAAAACAAAGAAGTGTCACACATGGTGAAAGCAGAACAGGCATTATAAGGGCATCTCCAGCGCCCATACTCAAAATGGACACACTATTTATTCGTGGAACAATCTGGACTAGTCCGCAGACACAAATAAGGGAGCCGGCCATCCAACCTTGTTCCCTAAACATCCGGCCATGTTTTTTCTAAGCCTGCAACACTCAAAATAATTACAGAAAAAATCACAATTCATTCATAAATAACATGCAAATATCCGTAGAACAATAATAATTCAAATATAAAGATCACATCCGAGATAACCAGATGTTCAAAAAGTTTCGAACTCATAAATTCCAAATTCAACGTTACTCGAGTCAGATTGGCACATGTCATCCCACACACTATGCCCCTTGAGTTTTATCCAGCAATTTATGAATGTAAATGGTTTGCCCTCAGTTTTGTGGTACAGCACAGCAGCACGTCTGTCCTATACAATGTGATGATTATCATGTTCCAACATTGAGTGAATTAATGAATTGACCAACATATAGAGCAACAAGAAGCAAAACTTATAATCTTCATGGTTGCCAAGCCTCGTTGGCCACATTCTCTTCACTTGTGCAATCACACAACAATACTTCATGACAAAGCTGGAGATGTTGTATCACCGATGGGCTAGCGACTTCACATTGTGTTCATAAATCACGTGCAAGTCATAGGGCGCGAAGTGTTTTTTTCCAAAAAGGTCAAGCCCCTTTGCCTCATGCCTGCAAAAGTTCGCATATGCGACCTTCCATGCATCGCACAACTACTCCTCCATCACAAGTACCCCGTCATCTTGCTTACTCTATGAAACAACCAGAAGGTAAAAAAACTCAATGACATTTGACCAAACACCTATCGGGCGTGGTCTCTGCCATGTACGACATCAACAATGGGCGCGGGGGGGGGGGGGGGGGTACCTGGCTGCGGACAGATCCGTAGTGGATGGCGGCGTAGTACAGGATGGGCAGGTGCGTGGGTGGGGGCTTGATAACCCACAAGTATAGGGGATCAATTGTAGCCTTTCTCGATAAGTAAGAGTGTCGAACCCAACGAGGAGCTAAAGTTAGAACAAATATTCTCTCAAGTTCTATCGACCACCGATACAACTCTACGCGCAGTTAACGTTTGCTTTACCTAGAACAAGTATGAAACTATAAGTACTTTATAGGTGTGATAGGATAGGTTTGCAAGATAATAAAGAACATGTAAATAAAAGTTAGGGGTTGTTTAGATAAAGAAACAACTAAGTTAGTTTTAGTAGAGAGGTTTTTGTCACAAGAAAGTTATTTGTCCCTAGGCAATCGATAACTAGACCGGTAATCATTATTGCAATTTTATATGAGGGAGAGGCATAAGCTAACATACTTTCTCTACTTGGATCATATGCACTTATGCTTGAAACTCTAGCAAGCATTCGCAACTACTAAAGATCATTAGGGTAAGACTCAACCATAGCATTAAAGTAACAAGTCCTCTTTACTCCCATACGCAACAACCTACTTACTCGGGTTTAAGCTTATGTCACTCTAACAACTCACCATAAGCGAATCATGAACATATTGCAAACCCTACAGCGGGGATCCCTCACGCTTGCGCGACACGGAGAGCACCAATAATAAAACATACAACCCAAACCAATCTTGATCATCAGTCAACCCATATGACAAAACAAATCTACTCAAACATAATAGGATAGCCATACATCATTGGAAAAATATATATAGCGTTGAGCACCACGTTTAAGTAAGTATTACAGTAGGTAAAAGAGAGGTTACACCACTGCATAGAGTGGGAGAGAGTTGGTGATGACGGCGACGAAGTTGTTGGTGTAGATCGCCGTCACGATGATGGCCCCGGCAGCGTTCCGGCGCCACCGGGAGAGAGCCCCCTCCTTCTTCTTCCTTGACCCCCCCCCCCTAGATGGGAGGAGGGTTTCGCCTCTGGTCCATGGCCTCCATGGCGGCGGAGGGGCGGGAGCCCCTCCGAGATTGGATCTCTCTCTCTCTCTCTCTCTCTCTCTCTCTGTTTCTTTCTGTTTCCGCGTTCCCAGATTATGGCCTTTCATCGTTTCTTAAATTATGAAGATCCGTAACTCCGATTGGGCTGAAATTTTAACATGATTTTTATCCGGATATTAGCTTCCTTGCGTTCGAAGGGCACCTCCAACCGACCTTCGGGGTGGCCACAAGGCCCCTAGCCGCGCCCTGGGTAGGGGGGCGCGCCTCAAGGGCTTGTGGGCCCCTCGGGCACCGCCTTGCGTTGATTCCACTTCCCAATATTCACATATATTCCAAAAAAAACTCCGTAAGTTTTTATCGCGTTTAGACTCAGTTTGATATGGATTTTCTGCGAAACAAAAAACATACAGCAAACAGGAACTGGCACTGGGCACTGGATCAATATGTTAGTCCCAAAAATAATATAAAAAGTTGCCAAAAGTATATGAAAGTTGTAGAATATTTGCATGAAACAATCAAAAATTATAGATACCACGGAGGCGTATCAGGGCTATAGACGTTCGGAAATGCCTGGTCGGCGGTCGGAGAGGTACAACTGTAGCGTCGGTCGAGGAGGGTGTGGATGCAGAGTAAGTGGAGAGGAGAGGCGGAGTGGTATAAAAGTGATCTGGAAGGGTTTTTTTGGGTGGCCCGGGGGTGTCGTACTTCTACATGGCGGAGGTCGGACAACCCGCAAACCTCCCCCCAATTTGCGTCTGGTTTGCGGGAATTCAGAAAATGGACCACAGACAAATAGGAGTCTGTGTTGGATGGCAAAATACATCCGGAAAGCTCAGTCCAGACGTATGCGAACGTTTTGAGGGTCCGCATCGAGATGCCCTAAGCTAAAACGTTGCATTATTCACGATAAATCTCTTCTCGTCCTTTCAAAATAATCACATACTTGATAATCACAATTTACAAATTTGTTTTTGTGCACATATGTATGTTCCATACTGATTTTTAAGGTGGGAACTAATGTTGGGTTATCTTATGATCTTATTTTTCTTTCGCTAGATAATTACCCATGCGTTGTAATGTGTCTATAATTTTTTATACACAATATTCTTCATTACATGCCTAAAAATGGACTTTAGCAGCAAATTAAATTAGTGTTCAATAAAAAAAACCAACACTTCTTGGTTTTACCAAAGAATACATGATTTCATTTAGTATACTAATAAGACATGTGTGGTTTCCATTGGAAAACCTGAGATGTGTAGAAAAATCAAAATGGAGGTGATATACTTAGTGGGGGTTGGACAAAGGCGAGACTGAAATGTTGGTGTGTGAATTAGGGAACCTTACGCCTTTTTGTAGATATATATAGTATAAATAAAGATACAATGTTTACACATGCAACTGTGGAATCATAATCATGGGGCGCGGCTAGGTATCGCTTGTAGTGATACATACATGAGGCATGATGTCGTCCCCGTCGGGCGTTGCTCTCGTTGCGCCAATCCAGGAATACCAGCTCCCATCAACCGCGCTATCTGTTTAAAAAAACATACAATCGACGTGGTCCCCTAAAAGGTGGTGTTTACGTATTGTAAAAAAATGCACTTTGTACATGGATACTTAAAAGATCTGTTTCCCTTTTAAAAAATAGTGTATTTGGGGTTAAAATGCTAATAATTTTCACATGACTTTCAAACATTGCTCACATATTTTTAACAAAAAATGCACAATTTTAAATGTCCACACATATGAAAAAGTTTATTTATCATGCATTTGAAAAATGTTCAACGTGCATTAGAAAGGTTCAACATGTATTCATGGTGTTTTAAAAAAATGTTCATGTATAATTTGTTTTGTAAAAATGAATTTATCATAAACTTCTTTATGAGAAAATATAAAGAAAAATAAAACAGAAATGTGGAAAGGAAACTGGAAAATAAAGAAAAAGGATAAGGAAATGAAAATAAATATAAAATATAAAGATGGAAAAATGAATAAAAAAGGAAAGCTGAAGAAGAAAAAGGAAAACCGCTGAAGATAACCCTAGTGAAGTACACTTGCAACACAGGTGATCGAGCGAGCCGCTTGGAACGGAAAAAAATACTATCAGCTGACCGAGGGCATGTACAATAGTGCTATCTTATGAGTGTCACGTAGGATAAATGTTGAGGTAGAGGAGAAAGAAATCATAAAAAAAGACTTGTCTTTTCTTGTTTAAGAGATGATCTCTTAGCACAATATGCTTCACCATATTTTTAGGAATAGCTAGTTATTGAAAAAAAGACTAAGATATAACTCATTGTAGACATACTTTTTTGTCATCTCTGAATAACATGCAAAACTTGAAATAAAACTCTCTCATCAACCATTGTACATGCTTCGAGCCGCGTAAGTATTAGCCAGCAATATTGCTAGCAACCAGCGACACACCATGATCTTTTTCTAGGGAACACCGGGATCGTTGCGATAATTATGACCGTGCCTTTTTTTTAGACAAATTTATGGCCATGCCTGAACCGTGCAAACGAGCTGGGCTTGGGTTATTAAATTGGTGGACCGGACAGGGATTTGCGGAGCTGAACTCGGCCTGGTCAAGCAGCAAGCCCGTTACGCAAGCACGTCCGTCTCTCGGCTTTGCCGCGCGCGGCAGCGACATCAGATTGTTTAGTACCACCTCGCCTAGCGAGGGCGGAGGAGTCCGTGGAGAATGCTACAAAAGGAGGGCCGCGGCCCCGCTCCCGTTTAGGCGCCTCTCCGCCATTTGGCCAAATGAGGTCAAGTGCAGCATTTATGAAGTCAAGATTTGTTTGCCACTTGTTTGTCATTAAGCTTCTGAGTATCTTTGCCATCTTACTGGCTAGTGACTAGTGATGAAAGGTCAAAATTACTCTGAAGCTTAATGAGAAAATGTGACCAAAGCATTTTGAACCGGGGACCTCGACCATTCGGCTCCGATGGTCGCTGAGGTTTGAGAGCACAGTTCTTTTAATTAAAATCTCAGAAGGGGAACATTACAATTTTATGTGTCTGATCAGACGAAAATTGAAAACTGATGAAGATAGTCGGTGGTAATCTTGATGGCGGAAATAGCACTCTTTTTTAATTAAGCTAAAAGTAACCGATCTTCTTTTACAACTACCTCTTTTCTACACCGCGTATAAGATTTGTGTCAAGTCAAATTTTGATCAACATTTATCTTAAAAGGGAATCAACATCTACAATACTCCCTCCGTTTCACTGTTTCAGACAACTCAAAATAGGTTGTTTTGCACATTGCCTAAAATGTCTTCAAGGTCTTATAAAAATGAACAGAGAGAGTAGCAAATATGTATAACATCAAACTACATTTCATAATGAACCTAATAATATTGATCTGACATAGACATGTTGATACTTTTTCTTAAGTTTGATCAAACTAAAGACACTTTGAATTCAGATAAAATTTATATGCAGACTGAAAAGGACCGGTGGGAGTACGATATATGGGAGAAGCCTCTCGAACTTGTCAAAGAGTTCACTTTGCAACCACACAATTCGATTTGGTTTAGTTTATCTCAGTTTCGTCTTTTATCAAACAATAGGTATCTAAAAACATATGTACATTTTAGTTGACAATTTACCAAATTGTTCACTATATTATGCTTGATTTACTGGAATTTGCTCAAAATTTACAATGTTGAATTTTGAATGTATAATTTGAACTTGAAATTCAAGCATAATAAAATGCAAGAAGTAGAACCTTCTCAAAAGATTTGTAAATCATTTGCCAATATGATTAAATTTTGGATAAAATATTTTTTTGCGAGAAAAATTTGGATAAAATTGACATGCCGTTTAAGGCAAACTTGTTTTAGTTTCGAGTTCAAATTTGGCGTTCAAACAAACGATACTATTGTTTAAATAATATAGTAGATCAGGATAATTCAACAACGAGCCTGGTTAAACTTTAGCTAGATTGTTTGCGAGAAAATCATTATTTTTAGTTTTAGTTTTTTTAGGAGAAATACCACATGTCCATTCATAACATGATACAGGTAAAATACACATGGATTCTCTGTACACAAGTCCAGGGAAACACCTCACCATAGAGAATTACTGGAAACATCCCAGTCAAAGAGAAATAACAAACAAGTCCTTCTGGATTCTTGCAACCACAACCATTCCCGCTCACCGATTCTAACTGCAGTCGTCGTCGTCGTCGAAGCAACTGCCGGACTAGAGGAACGCGGAGCACCACGTAGCTAAGATCCAAGGAAGTGCCAAGGACATGCACGTGTCGTTGTGGATCGTCGGCCGAGGAAACCCCACACCACCTGGATCCAGACCTCGACGTGCCCGAACAACATCTCTGCACCCGACGAACCCTGGATCCACCACCATTTTCACTAACTCAAACTCTAGGAGAGTTACCTTCTGAACAAGACCGACACTGCTAGACCGACCATCTCCTATACAGACACTTCCAGCTCCACCGTGACGCTGGAGAAGGCGCCAACGTGACGCGGACGGAGTGGAAGAACAAATTTCCATGGCGTGGCCTCCACCGTAGCCTAGAAGACCCTGCCTGGAAAATCTATCTCTGTCGGTCCGGATGAACGGCAGAGCGACAGATCCATGACTTATCGAGCAACGACGTCGAGGCGGCGACATAGAAAACTTTATTCGCAACGGCGACCTCGGCACCGACCGAGAACCGTCGCCCAACACAACATGCCGGTTGAAAGGACCCGGGGCTCCCCCACTCCGCCGCCGCTGGAGCGAGGAGAGGAGAGCCCACGACCTCGCCAACGGCGGACAAGGAAAGCTTGTTCTCCTTCTTCTGCCTATGTTGGGGAGAGAGAGGAGAAAGTGGAACAACCAAAACTTCTATTTTAGTTTTTGGGAGTGAGAAAATGATGACATGGCAGAGAAGATAGATAAAACATGTGATACACTGCTGGCTAGGAAAAAAAAGTTAAATAGATCAAACTAATTTAATGAGAAGGTTTAGGAAGGTAAACCAAACCAAATTAAATTTTTAAGGTTTAGGAAGGTAAACCAAACCAAATTAAATTTTGTTGTTATAAAATGAGCTTCTAGGACAAGTTTAGATGGGGCAACAACAATAGACTTCTCTCTACATGGACATTCGTTAGGTTTTTCTTCTTTCTATTTTTTTGAGTCCAGGGTTTTCTTATTTTTTTTGAGACAAGGTTTTCTTATTTCTTTTTTTTTAAGGGTTAACCAAGCTTTATTGATCAAATTCCACATGGAGTGGAATACAAAATGGATCATGGGGTTCGGCAAGCCAAACATGTCGCCCTTATTTCTAAAAATTGATGTTCTACTACGGCATCATGAAGGCCTAAAAAATCTCGTACAACTTAAAAAGAACGTAAAGTTTCCATTTCACCATTCTTCCCATCACCCCTTCGTCCAACCTTCATATATATGATAATCAATCACCTCAATTTACTTATTTTCTGAACCAATATCATTTTAATTTACTTAGCAAACTTCTAATCAAAATATAAGGTAATTCACGGGCAGAATTTGATAAACATCTATTTACACAACCGCATTATTATTGACAGGTAAATCACAAACTAATATACTAGAATATTTATATTCCATTGCAACGCACGAGCATTGTTGTAGTATAACTTAAATAAATGGAAAAGGAAGCCCAAAACAATTATAAAATACTGCGACTGACGTCATGGGCCCGCCCGTCGTCATCCGCGCGCGGCCTGCCGCTCTTGTCGTCTTCGCTCGCCACCTCCCCACTGCCGCCCGCAACCGTCCCCCGTCGCCGGAAACTGCCGCCGTTTCGCTTTCGCCCTCCATTTTAAGCCCCCCAACCCGCCTCCCTCCTCATGCCATCCTCAGAGCCCCACTCGCCACTCCCACCTGCCCGCCTCGCCTCCTCCCCCTCCCCCTTCCCTCCCCACCATCGCCGCCGCGATGCCGCCGTCCCCTCCCGCTCCCCGGCTCCTCCTCCTGCTCGCGTTATTGATCGCGTGCGCCGCGTCGGGGGTCGGCTGCTCGGGCCCGCGGTTCGCGCAGCTCGACCGCCTCCGCGAGCTCCACCAGCGGGAGCGCCGGCCTGCGGCCGAGCAGGTGGACGCCGCGCGCGGGCTCCTCGCGCGCCTCCTCCCCTCTCACTCCGCCAGCTTCGAGTTCCGGGTCGTCTCCACGGTACGCGTGCTTAGTTCCGACGGGCTTCTAGGTTTTAGCGGTTGCTGGAAGTGGCGTCGCATTAGCAGCGTAGCCGACGAATGAGTGCAGTGAGCAATTCGCTAGGTTCAGAAGCCAATTGGCGAAGCGTGCCGTTTGATTATAGAGTATTTGATTCGAGTGGGCGGCTGGTTTTTTAGCACTAGGTGTGTAAACATCTGGCAACTGAGGTCATGGACTGATGGGTTTTGACAAACATCTGAAAAACGTAATGCCTAAATCCATCGTAGGCTGCTGGAATCTGCACCTGGTATTTGGGGATTTCCACCTGTTAAAACTGAAGCCACAGACCTGGTGATTTCCACCTGTTAAAACTGAAGCCACAGACCTGGTGATTTCCACCTGTTAAAACTGATTTCGACCGTGTATCCTCTTTAGTGTGGACCGGATGGATTTTTAGCTAAGTTCATACTAGGTACATTTGTTTGACTCTCTAGTATCTGTCAACAAGGATTCACAATCGCTTCCACTGCAATTACAGGAGCAATGTGGTGGAAAGGCGTGTTTCATCATCAACAACCATCCATCGTCTGATGGAGAAGGAACTCCCGAGATATTGTACGCTTCTTCCTTTTGTTCTACCATTCATTGTGTCCTTGGTGAAAAATCTTTGGCAGCTGTAGAATGTTAACCTTTAGCCTCATGTTACTGTCTCTTTTTATGCAAAGGATATTACACATGTGTCGGCGTTATTTATATGCTGCATCTTGCCAAAATTACATGTTAGGTGGTCCACTGATGACTGATCTAAATACGTCTCCTATTCTGCAAACAATGAATTTCACACACCATTTTGTTAGTTCCTTACGACCTTACGTTTACTCCCTGACATGCACTGAAAACCTTCCAGTATTTTCATATGCTTTGGTTTACCACCGTTCTGATTTTTGGATGTTATATATGTGTCCATAGTGACCTTTGCTTTTATATATTCTTTGGGACACAGCAAGTCCTGCTAGAATCATGTACCAGTCCTACTTGCTAATTTGAGTGCCTAGTGTGCAGTTTAAAATATCATTCTGCATTTCTGCTATATTAGTTTAAGGGCTACTTAGACATGATACAGCATTTTGGTTTGGTCTTAACTTCTTATAAGCTTATCCCTGTACTTTCTATGTAGTAAAATCGGACAGAAGTCATTCACATTTGTTCTTGTATTTTGATCAGGATACTTGGAGCAAGTGGGGTAGAAATTTCTACTGGTCTTCATTGGTATTTGAAGAACTATTGCGCGGCACATATATCATGGGCTAAAACTGGTGGTTCACAATTATCATCTGTTCCATATCCTAGCTCACTACCTCGTGTTCCTGCTGGTGGCATTTTGATTCAAAGACCTGTTGACTGGAGCTACTACCAGAATGCAGTTACATCCAGTTGTAAGCTGAACTTTGTTTAGAACTTCGATACTTTCTCGTTTTCCATCCGCTGAGCATGCTTTCCAATTTCAAGCATTAGGGCACTTGCGGAATTATAGTTGTGAAGCTGTGTAAATCAACTTTTTGAACCCCATGACGTGGTATCCTGTTAATGATGACTTCCCACTACGTTAAATGAAGACATGATAGATATGCTCAGTTTGTTTTGTTTTATATGTCATATATTATCCCCCCTCTTTGTTGTTATATACAATTGGATGATTTCTGGTTATCAGAATATTCTGGTTACTAATAGTGATGTTACTCCTCTCAAGAGCTCATTCTGACTTTGAAAACAAAATTTATTGTTTAATCCTTTTGTATTGGTAATGATGTCTTTAAAGATTACTTTTCTTGCTTTTTAGATTCTTTTGCTTGGTGGGATTGGGAGCGCTGGGAGAAGGAGATTGATTGGATGGCTCTTCAAGGAATCAATTTGCCTCTAGCTTTCACTGGGCAAGAGACTATATGGCAGAAGGTTTTTCAGGTCTGTGTGTGTGCGAGTTTATTTTTTGAAACATGCTGTATACTGAATAATTTAAACTGTGCATTTTCCGTATGTTCTTAATCTATTAAACCTTTGTAAAGAAAGCCCAGAATCTCAGGTAGAAATATAAGCTGATCGGTGATGTGGAACAACAAATGCTAGCATGAATACTAATCAAGAGGTAGACCATCAAGGCAATTCAGACAAGCGAACATGGAAATGCCTCAGCATATTTCCAAGTGGGATGCCATGTTGCACTGTTGGCACAGATGATTTAGATTGGGTTCATGATGTTTAATGTTGTCCTTTTGTGAAGTGCGGAGGATCATCTGGGATTCTGGGTATAATAAATGATGTAACTTTGGTTCTGCATGTCCGTACTCTGTTGTTTAAGACAAAGCCGACTAATTTCGTAAAATACCATGTGGCGATAATGTCCTGTGTCCATTAGTGATTGTTTCAACTCAGTTTTATATCGTTCTGCTAGTAATTTGAATTTCATCCCCCCGTTACGTACTTGCAGAGGTACAACATTAGTAAATCTGATTTGGACAATTTCTTTGGTGGGCCGGCCTTTCTTTCATGGTCTCGGATGGCCAATATGCATGGGTAAGTTAAATGGTGCTTCAGGTTTACAATTATAGCCAACCATCTAAGTTATTCGAGTTACAGGACTCTTAGTTGATCGCATATTCTTTTGCATTATAAACAAGATATGCTGTTAGTTTTCAAATTCTTTTCATCTTCAACTTAAATCTGATCCCAAGTCTTCTCAAGCAAGTTGCCAAGTTATGAATTTTGGTGTCTTAACTGCCAATAAGACATTGGTCTCCTCTTTAGTACTTGTCAGAAATGGCGAACAACTTTTAAATCTTGTATTTTTTGTATGCAGTTATTTTTCTTAATGCAAAAGCATGTCATTAGATTATGCATTCAGGGTGAGTAGTCGTAGTTGGTGGAAGCAGTTATAGGTAGTTGCATGGATTTCTGAATCTAGACAAGACATCATGTCCAAGTTGCTTCATCTTGAACGAATTCATAAATACATTGTAAAATGATTTCAGATGGGGTGGGCCTCTTCCTCAGACTTGGCTTGATGATCAATTAACTCTTCAGAAGAAAATCCTTTCTAGGATGTATGCATTTGGCATGTCCCCAGGTGACACTAATACTACAGTTCTACTATTTCTGAGTTTTGTTTTTTGCACCTTTTTACTCTATCCACCTCCCTTCCCTTGCAGTTCTTCCAGCCTTTTCTGGTAACATCCCTGCTGCACTGAAGTTAAAATTCCCCTCAGCTAAAGTCACCCACCTTGGAAACTGGTAAGACTGATATTCTAAACAATACGTACTGAGCATATTGTTGCCGTGATGAAATACTTAAATATAACGTATCGAGCCATGTCCAGTTCTGGAACACCACTGAATTGTCAGCAATTTTATATATTCATGTGCTCCACCATCATTCTCTATCATTGATGTTATCACAATGTACCTTGTACCGTCTTATCGATTCTCTGAATGTATTGCACATCTGAGTGTTTGGGCCTATAGGCTGTTGACTGAATCAATCTTGGATCATTCGAAACACTATAGTTCTTGATGCCAGCAGTGACTAGCACTTAAGTTTCGTAACAAACTTCTGCTCTTTTGCTTGCTCATTTAACGTTGATGTTTCTTTTATTAATTTATTGTTGAAAAAAGAAACCGGCATTAAGTTCCTAACACATGTCAGCTATTTGCACCAACATTATTTGTTAACACAGCCCAACTAATGTGAATAACTTTTTGCGGATCAACTAATGTAAAGTAAAGTAATTTATCAGATGTTCTGCACGTCTTTCTCGTTCATATTCATTGTGGTTATACTTAAGCTATACGCGCTTATTTCATTCTCTTCTGTGATATTAAGGTTCACAGTTGACAGCAACCCACGGTGGTGTTGCACATATCTTCTTGATGCATCCGATCCCTTATATGTAGAAATCGGGAAGTTGTTTATAGAAGAACAAATCAGAGGTAGGATGTTTTACTCAAAACTGAACTCCAGTATCATAAAGCATGATATCTTGATAGCAGACCTAAGTCACTGCCTGTTTTAAAATTAGTGACATGATTGGAAATTTATCATGAGTAGAGAGGACCTAGTGTTGGCTCTTTTACCTGTTATTCCCTATTAGTGGCAGTACTACTGAATAAATTGCTCTATTAGTTAGTCCTCTGTGTGCTATTTTGTACTCTATATCATATCCAAAACAGAAGAATAAAAAGGTCCACTCCGTAATCATGCCTGTAATGTGTTAGGAAGTGGTGACATGCTGCCAATTGGTGCAAGTTTTGGGGCGGTGAATGCTATAACAGTTCCTTAGTTTTAAAATATGACGAACTGGTCAATATAGTTTAGGAAAAAATCAACTGCGGGATGGATACATGCTTGTTTTTTATAGAAGATTGCCTAACTTTTATTTAGGTAATAGATTTTCCTGCTTTACAGATTATTATTTATACTTTTATCAGAATAGAAATTCAATCCTTAAAACATGTAATGAGTTTTTATGTTCTTTGCACAGAATATGGTAGGACAAGTCATGTATACAACTGGTATGTTTCTTTCTATCATTCAAATTATTAGGAGTTCCCATTTGATGAACTCATTGCCTCATTTGGTGATATCTTCTTTACATGTAGTGATACTTTTGATGAGAACACCCCTCCATTGAGTGATCCAAACTATATTTCTTCCTTGGGTGCTGCGACATTCAGGGCAATGCAAAGTGGTGATGATGATGCTATTTGGTTAATGCAAGTGAGTTCTTTTGAAGTGTTCAAATGTTGTTAACACTTGAATATTTGATATGAAACTTTCACTGACATGTATTATCCTTTACAGGGTTGGTTGTTTACTTATGATCCTTTCTGGGAACCCCCACAAATGAAGGTGCAATCTCATGAAAGTTTGATACTTTTATAACATGTTAAGTACTGTTAGTTTTGCTAACCTTTTGCTTTTTGCAGTTTTGAGATCTATATCTTTAATGACATGAATAATTTACATCGTGATTTGTGCAAGTAGAACAGTCCTGAAAATTAGGATTTAGGATGTGATATATCTAAAATGAATACTGCAATGATGTGAGGTGACCCCGTTTATTTGTTCCTGCACAAGCCTTCAGTGTTCCAGTAACATATTATAACACCAATAATGGGTTCGGACGGAAGTCATCTGTAAGGTGGCCCCTCTGATACTATTCACTTATTCAGCGCTAATTAGAAAGTCAGTGCATGCAGTGATATATACTTAATTCCACAAGTGGCATACTCAACAATTGTTGCTAAGAGCACAGACCCTGTGTTTCTAGTCATTAACTCTATGCTTTTTTTACTGAGGTCTTGTGAATAGGCGGCTACTGGCTACTCATCACCAAATTGTCGTGTTTTCTAATTACAGTGTGCAGTTTTTATGCTATGAGATTTCCCTTGTTTTTTCACATCGATTTCTATGTTGGTCAGGCACTACTGCATTCTGTTCCAGTTGGCCGAATGATTGTTCTCGATCTGTATGCTGAAGTAAAACCAGTATGGATCAATTCTGATCAGTTCTATGGTGTTCCCTACATCTGGAAAGTCATCTCTCCATTCCTATAAACGCACTATCTACAGTTAAAAAGCATACCTTATGTCATTTTTAACTTTGGTCATAAAGGAATTGGTGCTTTCCTTTCTTCAGGTGCATGCTTCATAATTTTGCTGCGGATTTTGAAATGTATGGTGTCTTGGATGCTGTTGCTTCTGGGCCTATTGATGCTCGACTAAGTGAAAATTCCACGATGGTATACATTATTTGCTTAATCAGTTGTTACTTCTGGGCCTACTGAACTAGCAAATATATTCCATATGCTGATCTTTTCCCTTGAATGATGTCTGTTTTAGGTTGGAGTTGGCATGTCTATGGAAGGTATCGAGCAAAATCCTATCGTTTATGATCTTATGTCAGAAATGAGTTTTCATCAGAGACAAGTGGATCTTCAGGTGATATTTCATAAAACATTCTCTCAGTGAGCTTTATGCAACAAATACATTTGTCTTCTTCTGTAACATGGCAGTTTCTATGTAATACTCACTCAGTTCACAAATATAAGATGTTTTGGATATTTTAATATGGACTACATATGGACTGAAATGAGTGAACAAACACACTAAAACGTGTCTATGCACATCCGATTCACAAAAAAGTTAGAACATCTTATACTGTATTTGTGACGGAGGGAGTACATCATTTGATTTCTTAGATATATAAATATTTTGAGTCCATATTTTTATACATTTTCTGTTTGATGTATGCTTCAGAATTAACCAGTTCGTCAGATTAGCCTGTGATCTGTTTAGTTTGCAGCAAATGTGGCATGCTACTTGTTGTGCACTTCTCTCATTTAGGAGTATGTTGCTTTGGCCCTTAGAGCTTGCTAATTAGCGCAACCAATTCTTTGATTTGATCAGACTTTCACTATTTCCAGGTATGGGTTGAGACATATCCAACAAGAAGATATGGGAAATCAGTTGTTGGGTTGCAAGATGCTTGGCGAATTTTGCACCAAACTCTATACAACTGTACAGATGGTAAAAATGTAAGTTGTGATATGACATCTGCCATATGTAGCCGTCATACCTTGTATCCATTTTCGTCGAGCGTTAGATAAGCATATTGTAGTAATAGATCCTTAAAAAAGAGCATATGCTAATAGAAAATCTTGTGAAGTAACAAAACTGTACATTTCCGAGTTTACATTGTTCTGTGTTGTGCGCCCATTAACTTTTATTTCTAAACTTTTGCTCAGTTTACTTCTGTGATTGCTTAAAGGTTTGGTTGCATTCTCTGCTGTTATCTTGCTCATAAATTTTGTTACTGTAACAGGACAAAAACCGGGATGTGATAGTGGCGTTCCCAGATGTTGAACCTTTTGTTATTCAAACACCAGGATTGTATGCGAGAACTAGCAAAAATTATTCTACACTGGCATCAGAGAATTATGTCGTGAAGGATGCATCCAATGATGCATATGAACAACCACATATATGGTATGATACCGTTGCTGTTATACATGCCCTAGAGCTTTTCCTTGAATATGGAGATGAGGTATCTGACAGCAGCACCTTCAGGTAAGAGCACAGTGCTCATATTGCTTAATCTATGGCATAAAATAGTTACTCTTTTGGTTGATGTTCCAGTATTATGATATTGTAGCTAGTAGTATCTTCACATTTTGTGATTTATTGATCAGCCTTCAATATGCTCAGCTTCTTACTGACTAGTTTGATTGAATTCGTCCCTATGGGGTGCAAGATAAGTATGCCACTTCAATGGGCTTTGTGCTAATGCCATGCCATTCGCAAGCTAAAAAAAGTATTATCTTCAACAGGCTTTGTGCTAATGCTAACTACTCTGAACCGCTGAATTAGAAAACCTCCAGAACTTTGTCCGTCTATTATCTTCTGGCATTTCAGAACCTTTGATGGTGTAGGAGTTGTTTAGTTTTTAATTCCCATCTAGAATTGTTTTTACTTGAATTCGTGATAAGTTCTTTATTGCTTTCTATTCAGCTAAACTAATTTGAATCGATACTAAACACGATCTGATTGTGATTCTGAGATTAAATTTTTGTGCAAGTTGTTGTTTTTTTCATAAATTATGAGTCGTGCATATACATGTTTGGAGCATCAAGTGGTGATGTTAAATAAGTTAATTCAATCTTACATGAATTTAACAGATATGACCTTGTGGATTTAACTCGCCAGGCTCTAGCCAAATATGCGAACCAAATCTTTCTGAAGATCATCCAAGGCTACAAATCAAACAACATAAACCAAGTGACCACCCTGTGTGACCGCTTCCTAAACCTTGTTAATGATCTTGACATGCTGCTAGCCTCTCACGAGGGATTTCTGCTTGGGCCTTGGTTAGAAAGTGCGAAGGGCCTTGCACGAGACCACGAACAAGAGATACAGGTAATACCCTCTTTTCTTACTGCCTAATGATAACTAGACCAAAACAAGTCAAAAACTGCTAGGTAGATCCATCCTGCTCTGGATTATTATTAACACTCGGACACCAAGTATTAAGCCTTGATGTTGTGATCCCATGCTATCTTATACAAGTCTTAGTATTCCAAAAGCTCATGTATAATTGCTCATTGATGACATACCTGCTTTCAAACGGATGCAGTATGAATGGAATGCCAGAACCCAGATTACAATGTGGTTTGACAACACCAATACAAAAGCAAGCTTGCTACGCGACTACGGTAAGACACATCGCACAACACCCTTCTGCCCACTTCTCCGTGTTCCTCCATTTTCCTTTTTAAAAAGTTCCGGTGCAGCAAACAAGTACTGGAGCGGCCTGCTGTGGGACTACTACGGGCCAAGGGCCGCCATCTACTTCAAGCACCTGATATCAAGCTTGAAGAAGAATGAACCTTTTGCGTTGGAAGAATGGAGGAGGGAGTGGATTAGCCTCACCAACAACTGGCAGAGCGACAGGAAGGTCTTCGCGACCACAGCCACCGGAGACGCCCTAAACATCTCCCGGACCCTGTACATAAAGTACCTGCGCAACACCGATGCACTTGGGCTAGATGGTATGGACTCGTTTGGAAAGCCTGCAAGCTTGTAAATTTCAAGCTCCTGGGTATGTTTCTCTAAGAAATTTATAGAAGATCAGATGGGATGTTTTAGCTAGGGTTCATCAAACATTTGGGTGTTTGGGTCAGTGATTTTTCACTCCATGATCCGATTGCACGGTGAAACATACCGTTAGCTTTGTGTTCGGTTTGGCTGGTATGTAATCATGAAACTAGGAACCAAATGCCATCCCTGTTGTGACTTCAGGTGTGTTTGCAACAAAATGTACCATTCCCTCCGTTTCCGAAATAAGTGTACATGTAGACTCATTTTTCTGAATGAATTTGTGGTAACCTGAACTGGGCTCTGTCAGATATCAAAAAATAAACAAAATGAAAGTAGACAACCCTCCCCTTGTAGTATGCACATCGTGTACACTGAACTGAGCAGTGGTGGGCATGACCTTTGGGCACATTCACAAGACTGGTGGTTGGTGACCCTAGATCCTATTTGACTTTGGACTTCCGGTACCTCATGTCATGTGGCCTAGCAAACAGCAGATCTAGAACGGCACGCCCATGTTCAAAAAGTAAAAGCAGAGAGTATTGACAGCGACCTCCTTATTAATTAATAGCATCATGCTGAAACATAAGATAAGATGGATTAACCAAAATACCAAACCAAACTCGACAACCACCACATATAAATCCCCACGAACAAGCTTATTCCGCCCAACGACCACACAACACCTAGACCCTGACCAACCAGCTAGCTACGCCAAAATTGCACAATCAAGCTTGCAAATCATATGCGCCTAGAGCTTGAGGAAGACGAACTCTTCGATCGCCGGGATCTCCCCGATCTTGGTCAGCGTTGCCTTGCTGGGCTCCTCATCAACACCGATCGCCATGACAGCCGTCTTGCGGGGAGCGATCCTCCCGACGCTCATGAAGCTGACGTTGACGTTCTCCTCGCCCAGGACGCTTCCGACCGACCCGATCATGCCGGGCTGGTCGACCTGCCTGCAGAGGATCAGGCTGCCCTCCATGCTCACGTCCACCTCGAACGCTCCGACCTTGGTAAGGTGAGGGATGCCGTCCTTCACCCGCCCCTCCACCGTGACCAGTCCGGAGTCGCATATCGCACTGGGGAATTTGGACTCCACATTGGCTATCTGAACCTGAATGTACTCGAGAGGTGTCTCGGGTGAGCCATCCATCACGATTTTCTCCTCGCTGACACGGATGCCCCTCTGCTTCGCGGTAAAGTCAGCGTTGACCAGATTGACGAAAACGTCGGAGATTGGTTCGATCACACCCTTGGTGATCATTGCACGGAGAAGTCTCGTGTCAAGATCATCGGGAGCCCTTGCAGATGCATAGGTCACCTTCACAGACTTGATACCGCCACCGCCAGCAACAAGCTGGACAGCTAGGCGCCCAAGCTTTTCGGCGAGCACAACATAAGGTGCAAGCTCTGACAGCACCTGTATGAAACACAAGGATATAAAGACAGATTCCAGATGTCACAAAAGGGATAAGTTGGAGTCAATAGAGAACAAGAGGCAATACCTCAGCAGGAACCATTGGTGCATTGACCGCAGAAGCTGCAAGCTCCCCTTTCAGAGCTCCAGTGACAGCTTCAGCTATTTCAATAGCCACTCCTTCCTAAGGAATTTGAGATGTTCAGCGCAGCTTACATAATAGAACCTGAATACAAGATACAAGTCATCACAACGTCTCTGTGCTAATTCACCATACCTGTGCTTCCACCGTGCTGGCACCAAGATGTGGTGTCACAGTAACATTCTCATGCAGCACTAACTTGCTGTCTGCTGCCGGAGGCTCCTTAGTGAACACATCAAGAGCAGCCTGGCATATACAGACATAGATATATAAGCGTGACTGGGTAAAACAACTGCCCAGAATTCAGCAAAGCTTGAAGTACCAAAGGGAAGAAAACTGAACAGACCTGTGCAACGATTCCCGCATCAAGAGCCCTGACTAGAGCATCTTCATCAATTACACCACCACGTGCAACATTTATAATCCGAACACCCTTCTTCATCTTCGCAAAGGCTTCATCGTTTAGCATCTTGTTTGTTGAAGGGGTAAGGGGCATATGCAGTGAGATGAAGTCGGCAGTTGTCATAGCCTCTTCCATGCTTACTAGGTCAACTCCAATTGCACGAGCACGATCAGCAGAAGCATATGGATCATGTGCAATCACGTGCATTCCTAGACCTTTGGCACGCCGTGCGACCTCTGACCCAACCTTTCCAAATCCAAGGATAGCAAGAGTTTTGCCAACAAGAGACACACCAACATACTTGGTGCGCGCCCATTTGCCTATACAACACAAGAGTCAAGTCAGCAAACGAGGTAGAGAAATACTACTGCTAGATAAACATCAGCGAGCAATTTCATACGAAATGTGTCAATACCCTGAAGCAAAATGCATCAGTTAAGCGGTGACAAAGATCACTGTACTGTGACTGCTAGAACACTGTGCGTAGTATTGCTGCTTCTATTTGTAAATAGTTGGTCAGATATGGTTTACAAGAGAGGCTGTAAACATAATCTCCATACTAATGCTCAATAGTTCCTCATTTGCACGCATCTAGCCTGAGTTATCGTTTCAGATCAAGCACCAAATCGAAGGGATAAACAATGATGATTGTTTCCTCCTGATGAAAGTATCCTCCCAAGATTCGGCATCTCAGAAAATTTATGAACAACGTTATTAAACAAATCTACGAGACAAGACATGACCCCACGTCTGCACGATACACAGGTGGTAGGTGCTTTTTCCTCAACGCGATAGAACAGAGAAAGTCTCGCAGAATTCAGATCGCGGAGTAAAAAACTCACCAGCCTTGAGGGAGGCGTCGGCCTGGGCGACGTTCCGGGCCATGGCGCAGAGCAGCGCGATGCCATGCTCGGCGGCGGCGACGGTGTTGGCGGTGGGCGCGTTGACGACGAGGCAGCCGTGCTCGGTGGCGGCGGCGAGATCGACGTTGTCGATCCCGACCCCCGCGCGGCCGACGACGCGGAGCCGGCCCCCCGAGGCCTCGAAGACGTCGCGCCCCACCTTGGTCCCGGAGCGCACGATGAGCGCGTCGCAGAGCGAGATCTTGGCGCGGAGCTCCTCGGGGGAGAGGCCGTAGGAGCAGTCGACGTTGGCGAACTCCCGGAGCAGCGCGAGTCCCGCGGCGCCGAGCTTCTCGGCCACGAGCACCGTGGGCTTGCCCTCCACGGCCACCGCGGCCGTCGCGGGCGGGGACGCGGTCGACGCCGCGGCGGGGGCGGCGGGCGCGGAGACGCAGATGCGGCCGCGGTTGGCGCGGGCGCGGGCCGGGAGGCGGAGCGCGGAGGACGGGGCGAGGGAGAGGGCGGCGCGGCGGGCCGGGGCCGGGAGGAGGGCGCGGTGGTGGGTGGCGGCGGCGGTGGTTGGGGACGGCGCCGCCATGGTGGGGTTTGGGGTTTTGGGGGTGGGGTGGGGGGGGGGGGGGGGGTGCGGCCTGGGCTCTGTGGGAGCTGTCGTGTGATTTGGTGGGTGGGTGTGCGGCGCTTTTGATTTATAGCGGGGGTGGGAGTGAGTGCGGGGGTGGGGGATAGGTGCTGCGGCCACCTACCGAGATTGCTTCAAGAGGCGAAGTGGCAAAGCGCATCTCGGCGAGGCTCCGGGTCCGGACCGCAGTTGCCGGTGAAACTTGTTTCTATTGTTATCTTGGAAAAAGCATGTGATCGAATTCTTCCACGTTTTGATATATATATGGCAGCTGACTGTAAATTTCATGAATTGTAATTTTTTTTCTGATTCATCGTAATTCATGCTCTATCGTGCCGGGGTTCGGCAATGTGGAGCGGAGGCGAGTCTGGCATGAGTCGAAGACAACAACGACGAAGATGAGGTTAGATTGAACCGGATGCGGCCATGGCAAGCTGCAAAGATGATGATCGGCGGATGGTGGCACTAGCCGTTGAAGGGAGATGAACATTTGGTTTGAAATCCAGCAGACGGTCATAGTCCAATGTGACTTTTAAGATATGTAGACTATTGTGTCAAAGGTGCTTTTTTTTTATGTAAATACATTTCACAATATTAGGGGCTTATTTTGGCATTTCATTTTATACCTAAGTATTCCTTTGGCAAGACCATTTTCAGGCTTGGCTCTAAAAAAACTGGCCATAAATTTCCAATGCCGAACCAATTCGACCAAAAAAAATGCAAACATTCATATTTTCCTATTTAAACTTATAAATTTAATTATTTTCAAAATATGTAGACATGTTATTATTACATATCCATTTTTCCTTTTCTAAAATTATACTTCTTTCCATTAAACACCTATATTTTAGTTTTTTGAACAAAAAACTAGAGCGGAGGGGGCTTCTGTCTTGGGCTATCGGGGCTTGCTGCCAATTCCGAGATCCAGTGCTCCTTCCTAGTGCTCTCCCTCTGGTCTGCAATTTTTGCGAATTTGTGATGTGAAAGACTTCACAATGTTTGTATATGATAAATGTTTGCAACCTAGTAGTTGTTCAGTTCGTACTTGTCAATATAGTGGCATGCTTTCTATATTCTGACTAGTGGAACTCTTGTTGCTTTGGGAACTAACTGGTGCGTGAGAATTTTATTGTTCTGTGAGTTAGTAATAGTGTGCCACCATATATGTGTATTCAACTTTGTGAAGTTGTTCCTTGCTACCTCTTGAGCACTGCGTTGGTTCCCTTGAAGAGGAAAGGATGATGTAGTAAAGTAGCGTAAGTATTTCCCTCAGTTTTTGAGAACCAAGGTATCAATCCAGTAGGAGACCACGCTCAAGTCCCGCGCACCTACACAAACAAATAAGAACCTCGCAACCAACGCGATAAAGGGGTTGTCAATCCCTTCACGGTCATTTACGAGAGTGAGATCTGATAGATATGATAAGATAATATTTTTGGTATTTTTATGATAAAGAGAAATAAAGATGCAAAGTAAAATAAAAGGCAATAGAAATAACTAAGTGTTGGAAGATTAATATTATGGAGAATAGACCCTGGGGCCATAGGTTTCACTAGTGGCTTCTCTCAAGAGCATAAGTATTACAGTGGGTGAACAAATTACTGTCGAGCAATTGATAGAATTGAGCATAATTATGAGAATATCTAGGTATGATCATGTATATAGGCATCACGTCCGTGACAAGTAGACCGACTCCTACCTGCATCTACTACGATTACTCCACACATCGACTGCTATCCACATGCATCTAGAGTATTAAGTTCGTAAGAACAGAGTAATGCTTTGAGTAAGATGACATGATGTAGAGGGATAAACTCATGCAATATGATATAAACCCCATCTTGTTATCCTCGATGGCAACAATACAATACGTGCCTTGCTGCCCCTGCTGTCACTGGGAAAGGACACCGCAAGATTGAACCCAAAGCTAAGCACTTCTCCCATTGCAAGAAAGATCAATCTAGTAGGCCAAACCAAACTGATAATTCGAAGAGACTTGCAAAGATAACCAATCATACATAAAAGAATTCAGAGGAGATTCAAATATTGTTCATAGATAATTTGATCATAAACCCACAATTCATCGGTCTCGACAAACACACCGCAAAAGAAGATTACATCGAATAGATCTCCAAGAGAATCGAGGAGAACTTTGTATTGAGATCCAAAGAGAGAGAAGAAGTCATCTAGCTAATAACAATAAAAAATTATAGATACGTTGGAGACGTATCAAGCATCCCCAAGCTTAATTCCTGCTCGTCCTCGAGTAGGTAAATGATAAAAATAGAATTTTTAATGTGGAATGCTTCTTAGCATAATTCTCAATGTAAATATTTTTATTGTGGCATGAATATCTAGGTCCGAAAGATTCAAGATAAAAGTTTAATGTTGACATAAAAACAATAATACTTCGAACATGCTAACCAAGCAATTATGTCTTATCAAAATAACATAGCCAAAGAAAGCTTATCCCTACAAAATCATATAGTTAGGCTATGTTTCAATATTGTCACACAAACGTTCTCATCATGCATAACCTCGATAACAAACTGAGCAATTGGTTCATACTTTTAACGCGCTTCAGCCTTTTCAACTCTTACGCAATACATGAGCGCAAGCCCTGGATATAGCACTATGGGTGGAGTAAAGTATAATGATGGGGGTTATGAGAGAAGACAAAAAAGGTAGAAAGTCTCATATTGACGCGGCTAATCAATAGGCTATGGAGATGCCCATCAATTGATGTCAATGAGAGGAGTAGGGATTGCCATGCAACGGATGCACTAGAGCTATAAATATATGAAAGCTCAACAAAAGAAACTAAGTGGGTGTGCATCCAACTTGCTTGCTCACGAAGACCTAGGGCATTTTGAGGAAGCCCATCATTGGAATATACAAGCCAAGTTCTATAATGAAAAATTCCCACTAGTATATGAAAGTGACAACATAGGAGACTCTCTATCATGAAAACCATGGTGCTACTTTGAAGCACAAGTGTGGAAAAGGATAGTAACATTGTCCCTTCTCTCTTTTTCTCTCATATATTTTTTTATTGGGCCTTCTCTTTTTTTTGGCCTCTTTTTTTTTAGTCCGGAATCTCATCCCGACTTGTGGGGGAATCATAGTCTCCATCATCCTTTCCTCACATGGGACAATGCTCTAATAATGATGATCATCACACTTTTACAACTCAACAATTATAACTCAATACTTAGAACAAGATATGACTCTATGTGAATGCCTCCGGCGGTGTACTGGGATATGCGATGAGTCAAGAGTGACATGTATGAAAAAATTATGAATAGTGGCTTTGCCACAAAATACGATGTCAACTACATGATCATGCAAAGCAATATGACAATGATGAAACGTGTCATGATAAACGGAACGGTGGAAAGTTGCATGGCAATATATCTTGGAATGGCTATGGAAATGCCATAATAGGTAGGTATGGTGGCTGTTTTGAGGAAGATATAAGGAGGCTTATGTGTGATAGAGCGTATCGTATCACGGGGTTTGGATGCACCAGCGAAGTTTGCACCAACTCTCAATGTGAGAAAGGGCAATGTGCAGTACCGTAGAGGCTAGAAAATTGTGGAAGGTTGAGAGTGTGTATAATCCATGGACTCACATTAGTCATAAAGAACTCATATACTTATTGCAAAAGTTTATTAGCCCTCGAAGCAAAGTACTACTACGCATGCCCCTAGAGGGATAGATTGGTAGGAAAAGACTATCGCTCGTCCCCGACCGCCACTCATAAGGAAAGCAATAAAAGAACACCTATGTGTCAAAATTGTTACACAACTTTTACCATACGTGCATGCTACGGGACTTGCCAACTTTAACACAAGTATTTCTCAATTTCACAATTACTCAACTAGCACACTCTAATATTACCACCTTTATATCTCAAAACACTTATCAAGTATCTAACTTCTCATGATATTTAATGAACTCAATATGGAAGATTAATTTCACGATTAAAGCAAATTACCATGTTGTTTAAGACTCTCAAAATAATATAAGTGAAGCATGAGAGTTTAATAATTTCTATAAGATATAACCACCGCCGTGCTCTAAAAGATATAAGTGAAGCACTAGAGCAAAAACTATATAACTCAAAAGATATAAGTGAAGCACATAGAGTATTCTAACAAATTTAGAATCATGTGTGTCTCTCTCAAAAGGTGTGTACAGCAAGGATGATTGTGGCAAACTAACAAATAAAGACTCAAATCATACAAGATGCTCCAAGGAAAACACATATCATGTGGTGAATAAAAATATAGCTCCAAGTAAATTTACCGATGGATGAGGACGAAAGAGGGGATGCCTTCCGGGGCATCCCCTTTTTGGTGTCCTTATATTATCTTGGGGTGCCATGTGCATCCCCAAGCTTAGGATCTTGCCACTCCTTGTTTCATACTCCATCAAATCTTTACCCAAAACTTGAAAACTTCACAACACAAAACTTAACAGAAAATCTCGTGAGCTCTGTTAGCGAAAGAAAACAAAACACCACTTCAAGGTACTGTATTAAACTCATTATTTATTTATGTTGGTGTTAAACCTACTGTATTCCAACTTCTCTATAGTTTATAAACTATTTTACTAGCCATAGATTCATCAAAATAAGCAAACAACACACGAAAACAGAATCTGTCAAAAACAGAACAGTCTGTAGTAATCTGTAACTAACGCAAACTTCTGGAACTCTAAAAATTCTGCCAAAATAGGACGACATAAATAATTTGTTTATTGATCTTCTGCAATTAGAATCAGTATTATATCACGTTCTGGTAATTTTTAACAATTGTTTTCGTGAACAGAAAGTTTCTGGAATTTTCAGCAAGATCAAATAACTATCATCCAAGAAGATCCTATAGGTTTAACTTGGCACAAACACTAATTAAAACATAAAAACAAATCTAACCAGAGGCTAGATCAAAGATTTATTCCTAAACAGAAGCAAAAAGCAAAAAAACTAAAAATAAAATTGGGTTACCTCCCAACAAGCGCTATCGTTTAACACCCCTAGCTAGGCATAAAAACAAGGATAGATCTAGGTATTGCCATCTTTGGTATTTATCTTTTTAATGGAGTTATGCTCGAATCCAGGAGGTTCCTTACGTTTCCCTTCATACTCAGAGATTCTTAGATCTAGAGCATCCAACCGTTTATTGCAAAGTGTGATCAAAGTATTCATACAATTGAGGTTTCCTTCAACATTTTTAAGGGGTTCAAGAGATTTTTGCAATTCGCCTAATTTTTCTAAGATTTGGGTTCCCTCATGGGTGAGAGTTAATCCCTTCGGTGGGGGAAGTACTCCTACTATCCCCTCTATAATTTCATAAGCAAAACTAGGATCAGTTTCAATAAAATTCCCTTTGGCGGCAAAATCAAGGATTTGTCTATGGGATAAGGTTAGCCCAACATAAAAATTACGAAGTAAAACCTTGAAATCTCCCTCTATAGTGCAACCACGATAGGATTCTATCAATCTATACCAAGCATCTTTTAAATTTTCTCCTTGTTTTTGTTTGAAGTGAAGAACTTCAAACTCGGGGGACAAAGGAGTAGATAAAGGACTAGCCATAACGACAAAGAAGGCAAAAAAGAGGTGAACGGAAAAGAGAGGGCGAATAAAACGGCAAGGGTGAAGTGGGGGAGAGGAAAACGAGAGGCAAATGGAAAATAATGTAATGCGAGGGATAGGGGTTTGTGATGGGTACTTGGTATATTGACTTTTGCGTAGACTCCCCGGCAACGGGCCAGAAATCCTTCTTGCTACCTCTTGAGCACTGCGCTGGTTTTCCCTTGAAGAGGAAAGGGTGATGCAGTAAAGTAGCGTAAGTATTTCCCTCAATTTTTGAGAACCAAGGTATCAATCCAGTAGGAGACCACGCTCAAGTCCCGCGCACCTACACAAACAAATAAGAACCTCTCAACCAATGCGATAAAGGGGTTGTCAATCCCTTCACGGTCACTTACGAGAGTGAGATCTGATAGATATGATAAGATAATATTTTTGGTATTTTTATGATAAAGAGAAATAAAGATGCAAAGTAAAATAAAAGGCAATAGAAATAACTAAGTGTTGGAAGATTAATATTATGGAGAATAGACCCGGGGGCCATAGGTTTCACTAGTGGCTTCTCTCAAGAGCATAAGTATTACGGTGGGTGAACAAATTGTTGGAAATATGCCCTAGAGGCAATAATAAAATGGTTATTATTGTATTTCCTTGTTCATGATAATTGTCTATTGTTCATGCTATAATTGTATTAACTGGAAAACCGTAATACATGTGTGAATACATAGACCACAACATGTCCCTAGTAAGCCTCTAGTTGACTAGCTCGTTGATCAATAGATGGTTATGGTTTCCTGACCATGGACATTGGATGTCATTGATAACGGGATCACATCATTAGGAGAATGATGTGATGGACAAGACCCAATCCTAAGCATAGCACAAGATCGTGTAGTTCGTTTGCTAAGAGCTTTTCTAATGTCAAGTATCGTTTCCTTAGACCATGAGATTGTGCAACTCCCGGATACCGTAGGAATGCTTTGGGTGTACCAAACGTCACAACGTAACTGGGTGGCAATAAAGGTACACTACAGGTATCTTCGAAAGTGTCTGTTGGGTTGGCACGAATCGAGATTTGGATTTGTCACTCCGTATGACGGAGAGGTATCTCTGGGCCCACTCGGTAATGCATCATCATAATGAGCTCAATGTGACTAATGAGTTAGTCACGGGATCATGCGTTACGGAACGAGTAAAGAGACTTGCCGGTAACGAGATTGAACGAGGTATGGGGATACCGACGATCGAATCTCGGGCAAGTAACATACCGATAGACAAAGGGAATTGTATACGGGATTGATTGAATCCTCGACATCGTGGTTCATCCGATGAGATCATCGAGGAGCATGTAGGAGCCAACATGGGTATCCAGATCCCGCTGTTGGTTATTGACCGGAGAGTCGTCTCGGTCATGTCTGTGTGTCTCCCGAACCCGTAGGGTCTACACACTTAAGGTTCGGTGACACTAGGGTTGTAGAGATATTAGTATGCGGTAACCCGAAAGTTGTTCGGAGTCCCGGATGAGATCCCGGACATCACGAGGAGTTTCGGAATGGTCCGGAGGTAAAGATTTGTATATAGGAAGTCCAGTTTCTGCCACCGGGAAAGTTTCGGGGGTCACCGGTATTGTACCGGGACCACCGGAAGGGTCCCGGGGGTCCATCGGGTGGGGCCACCTATCTCGGAGGGCCCCATGGGCTGAAGTGGGAAGGGAACCAGCCCCTGGTGGGCTGGTGCACCCCCCATGGGCCTCCCCCTCCGCCTAGGGTTGGAAACCCTGGGGGTGGGGGGCGCCCCACCCGACTTGGGGGGCATGTTTCCCCCTTGGCCGTCGCCCCCCCTTGAGATTGGATCTCTAGGGGCCGGCGCCCCCCCAGGGCCCCTATATAAAGAGGGGGGAGGGAGGGCTGCGCACCCAAGCCCCTGGCGCCTCCCTCTTCCCCGTAACACCTCTCCCTCTCGCTGAGCTTGGCGAAGCCCTGCCGAGATCCCCGCTGCTTCCACCACCACGCCGTCGTGCTGCTGGATCTCCATCAACCTCTCCTCCCCCCTTCCTGGATCAAGAACGAGGAGACGTCTCTCCCAACCGTACGTGTGTTGAATGCGGAGGTGTCGTCCGTTCGGCGCTAGGATCATCGGTGATTTGGATCACGACGAGTACGACTCCATCAACCCCGTTCTCTTGAACGCTTCCGCTCGCGATCTACAAGGGTATGTAGATGCACTCCTCTCTCTCGTTGCTAGATGACTCCATAGATTGATCTTGGTGATGCGTAGAAAATTTTAAATTTCTGCTACAATCCCCAACAGCGGCATCATGAGCTAGGTCTATGCGTAGATTCTATGCACGAGTAGAACACAAAGTAGTTGTGGGCGATGATTTGTTCAATTTGCTTACCGTTACTAGTCTTATCTTGATTCGGCGGCATTGTGGGATGAAGCGGCCCGGACCGACCTTACACGTACACTTACGTGAGACAGGTTCCACCGACTGACATGCACTTGATGCATAAGGTGGCTAGCGGGTGTCTATCTCTCCCACTTTAGTCGGACCGGATTCGATGAAGAGGGTCCTTATGAAGGGTAAATAGCAATTGGCATATCACCGTTGTGGCTTTTGCGTAGGTAAGAAACGTTCTTGCTAGAAACCCATAGCAGCCACGTAAAACATGCAACAACAATTAGAGGACGTCTAACTTGTTTTTGCAGGGTATGCTATGTGATGTGATATGGCCAAAAGGATGTGATGAATTATATATGTGATGTATGAGATTGATCATGTTCTTGTAATAGGAATCACGACTTGCATGTCGATGAGTATGACAACCGGCAGGAGCCATAGGAGTTGTCTTAATTTATTGTATGACCTGCGTGTCAATGAAAACGCCATGTAATTACTTTACTTTATTGCTAACCGTTAGCCATAGTAGTAGAAGTAATAGTTGGCGAGACAACTTCATGAAGACACGATGATGGAGATCATGATGATGGAGATCATGGTGTCATGCCCGTGACGAAGGTGATCATGTCGCGCCTCGAAAATGGAGATCAAAGGCGCAAGATGATATTGGCCATATCATGTCACTTTATGATTTGCATGTGATGTTTGTCATGTTTACATCTTATTTGCTTAGAACGACGGTAGCATAAATAAGATGATCCCTCACTAAAATTTCAAGAGACGTGTTCCCCCTAACTGTGCACCGTTGCGAAGGTTCATTGTTTCGAAGCACCACGTGATGATCGGGTGTGATAGATTCTAACGTTCGCATACAACGGGTGTAAGCCAGATTTACACATGCGAAACACTTAGGTTGACTTGACGAGCCTAGCATGTACAGACATGGCCTCGGAACACAAGAGACCGAGAGGTCGAACATGAGTCGTATAGTAGATACGATCAACGTGATGACTAGTCCGTCTCACGTGATGATCGGACACGGCCTAGTTGACTCGGATCATGTATCACTTAGATGACTAGAGGGATGTCTATCTAAGTGGGAGTTCATTAAATAATCAGATGAACTTAATTATCATGAACATAGTCAAAAGGTCTTTGCAAATTATGTCATAGCTTACGCTTTGGTTCTACTGTTCAAGATATGTTCCTAGAGAAAATTTAGTTGAAAGTTGATAGTAGAAATTATGCGTACTGGGTCCGTAAACTGAGGATTATCCTCATTGCTGCGCAGAAGGCTTATGTCCTTAATGTACCGCTCGGTGTGCTGAACCTCGAGCGTCGTCTGTGGATGTTGCGAACATCTGACATACACGTTTTGATGACTATGTGATAGTTCAGTGCGTAATGCTAACGGTTTAGAATTGAGGCGCCAAAGACGTTTTTGAAACGTCGCAGAACATATGAGATGTTCCAAAGACTGAAATTGGGATTTCAGACTAGTGCCCACGTCAAGAGGTATGAGACCTCTGACAAGTTTCTTAAACCTGCAAACTAAGGGAGAAAAGCTCAATCGTTGAGCATGTGCTCAGATTGTGTGAGTACTACAATCGCTTGAATCGAGTGGGAGTTAATCTTCCAGATGAGATAGTGATGGTTCTCCATAGTCACTGCCACCAAGCTATTATAGCTTCGTGATGAACTATAACATATCAGGGATAGATATGATGATCCTTGAGCTATTCGCGATGTTTGACACCGCGAAAGTAGAAATCAAGTAGGAGCATCAATTGTTGATGGTTAGTAAAACCACTAGTTTCAAGAAGGGCAAGGGAAAGAAGGGATACTTCATGAAACGGCAAATCGGTTGCTGCTCTAGTGAAGAAACCCAAGGTTGAACCCAAACCCGAGACTAAGTGCTTCTTTAATGAGGGGAACGGTCACTCAAGAAGAACTACCCTAGATACTTGGTAGATGAGAAGGTAGGCAAGGTCGACAGAAGTATATTGGATATACATTATATTAATGTGTACTTTGCTAGTACTCCTAGTAGCACCAGGGTATTAGATACCGGTTCGGTTGCTAAGTGTTGGTAACTCGAAATAAAAGGCCACGGAATAAACGGAGACTAGCTAAAGGTGAGATGACGATATGTGTTGGAAGTGCTTCCAAGGTTGATGTGATCAAGCATCGCATGCTCCCTCTACCATCGAGATTGGTGATAAACCTAAATAATTGTCATTTGGTGTTTGCGTTGAGCATAGACATGATTGGATTATGTTTATCGCAATACGGTTATTCATTTAAGGAGAATAATGGTTACTCTGTCTATTTGAATAATACCTTCAATGGTCTTGCACCTAAAATGAATGGTTTATTGAATCTCGATCGTAGTGATACACATGTTCATGCCAAAAGATATAAGATAGTAATGATAGTACCACATACTTGTGGCACTGCCACTTGAGTCATATTGGTATAAAACGCATGAAGAAGCTCCATGTTGATGGATCTTTGGACTCACTCGTTTTTGAAAAGATTGAGACATGCGAACCATGTCTATTAGTATATATGCATGAAGAAAGTCCATACAGATGGATCGTTTGGACTCACTTGATTTTGAATCACTTCAGACATGCAAATCATACCACATGGGCAAGATGACTGAAAGGCCTCGTTTTCAGTAAGATGGAACAAAAAGCAACTTGTTGGAAGTAATACATTTTGATGTGTGCAGTCCGATGAGTGCTGAGGCATGCAGTGGATATCGTTATGTTCTTACTTCACAGATGTTTTGAGTAGATGTTGAGTATATTTACTTGATGAAACACAAGTCTGAATTATTGAAAGGTTCAAGTAATTTCAGAGTGAAGTTGAAGATCGTTGTGACAAGAGGATAAAATGTTTGTGATATGATCATAGAGATGAATATCTGAGTTACGAGTTTGGCACACAATTAAGACATTGTGGAAATTGTTTCACAACTGATACCGCCTGGAACACCATAGTGTGATGGTGTGTCCGAACATCATAACTACACCCTATTGGATATGGTGCATACCATGATTTCTCTTATCGAATTACCACTATCGTTTATGGGCTAGGCATTAGAGACAACCGCATTCACTTTAAATAGGGCACCACGCAATTCCGTTGAGACGACACCGTATGAACTATGGTTTAGAGAAACCTAAGCTGTCGTTTCTTAAAAGTTTGGGGCTGCGACGCTTATGTGAAAAAGTTTTAGGCTGATAAGCTCGAACCCAAAGCAGATAAATGCATCTTCATAGAATACCCAAAACAGTTGGGTATACCTCCTATTTCAGATCTGGAAGCAAAAGTGATTGTTTCTAGAATCGGGTCCTTTCTCGAGGAAAGTTTCTCTCAAAAGAATTGAGTGGGAGGATGGTGGAGACTTGATGAGGTTATTGAACCGTCACTTCATCTAGTGTGTAGCAGGGCACAAGAAGTTGTTCCTGTGGCACCTACACCAATTGAAGTGGAAGCTTATGATAGTGATCATGAAACTTCAGATCAAGTCACTACCAAACCTTGTAGGACGACAAGGATGTGTACTACTTCAGAGTGGTACGTAATCCTGTCTTGGAAGTCATGTTGCTAGACAACAATGAACCTACGAGCTATGGAGAAGCGATGGTGGGCCCAGATTCCGACGAATGGCTCGAGGCCATAAAATCCGAGAGAGGATCCATATATAAAAACAAAGTATAGACTTTGGAAGGACTACTTGATGGTCGTAAGGCTGTTGGGTGCAGATGGATTTTAAAAGGAAGAGGGACAATGATGGTAAGTGTCACCATTAAGAAAGCTCGACTTGTCGTTAAGATGTTTTCCGACAAGTTCAAGGAGTTGACTGCGATGAGACTTTCTCACTCGTAGTGATGCTAAGAGTCTGTTGGAATTATATTAGCAGTTACTGCATTATTTATGAAATCTTGCAGATAGGATGTCAAAACATTGTTTCCTTGACGATTTTCTTGAGGAAAGGTTGTATGTGATACAACCAGAAGGTTTTGTCAATCCTGAAATATGCTAACAAGTATGCAAAGCTCCAGCAATCCTTCTAAGACTGGAGTAAGCATCTCAGAGATGGAATGTACGCTTTGATGAGATGATCAAAGATTTTGGGTTTATACAAAGTTTATGAGAAACTTGTATTTCCAAAGAAGTGAGTGGGAGCACTATAGAATTTTTGATGAGTATATGTTGTTAACATATTGTTGATCAGAAATGATGTAGAATTTCTGGAAAGCATACATGGTTATTTGAAAAGTGTTTTTCAATGGAAAACCTGGATTAAGCTACTTGAACATTGAGCATCAAGATCTATAAGGATAGATCAAAAACGCTTAATAGTACTTTCAAATGAATACATACCGTGACAAGATTTTGAAGGAGTTCAAAATAGATCAGCAAAGAAGGAGTTCTTGGCTGTGTTACAAGGTGTGAGTATTGAGTAAGACTCAAGACCTGACCACGGCAGAAGAGAGAGCAAGGACGAAGGTCGTCCCCTATGCTTTAGACGTAGGCTCTATAGTATGCTATGCTGTGTACCGCACCTGAAGTGTACCTTGCCATGAATTAGTCAAGGGGTACAAGAGTGATCCAGGAATGGATCACATGACAGCGGTCGAACTTATCCTTAGTAACTAGTGGACTAAGGAATTTTCTCGATTATGGAGGTGGTAAAAGAGTTCGTCGTAAAGGGTTACGTCGATGCAAACTTTGACACCAATCCGGATGACTCTGAGTAGTAAACCGGATTCGTATAGTAGAGCAGTTATTTGGAATAGCTCCAAATAGCATGTGGTAGCTACGTCTAGGTCAAGACATAGAGATTTGTAAAGCACACACGGATCTGAAAGGTTCAGATCCGCTGACTAATAACCTCTCTCCCAAGCGTGATATGATAAAACACCACGGGTGTTGGATTCATTACAATCACATAGTGATGTGAACTAGATTATTGACTCTAGTGCAAGTGGGAGACTGTTGGAAATATGCCCTAGAGGCAATAATAAAATGGTTATTATTGTATTTCCTTGTTCATGATAATTGTCTATTGTTCATGCTATAATTGTATTAACTGGAAACCGTAATACATGTGTGAATACATAGACCACAACATGTCCCTAGTAAGCCTCTAGTTCACTAGCTTGTTGATCAATAGATGGTTATGGTTTCCTGACCATGGACATTGGATGTCATTGATAACGGGATCACATCATTAGGAGAATGATGTGATGGACAAGACCCAATCCTAAGCATAGCACAAGATCGTGTAGTTCGTTTGCTAAGAGCTTTTCTAATGTCAAGTATCGTTTCCTTAGACCATGAGATTGTGCAACTCCCGGATACCGTAGGAATGCTTTGGGTGTACCAAACGTCACAATGTAACTGGGTGGCAATAAAGGTACACTACAGGTATCTCCGAAAGTGTCTGTTGGGTTGGCACGAATCGAGATTGGGATTTGTAACTCCGTATGACGGAGAGGTATCTCTGGGCCCACTCGGTAATGCATCATCATAATGAGCTCAATGTGACTAATGAGTTAGTCACGGGATCATGCGTTACGGAACGAGTAAAGAGACTTGCCGGTAACGAGATTGAACGAGGTATGGGGATACCGACGATCGAATCTCGGGCAAGTAACATACCGATAGACAAAGGGAATTGTATACGGGATTGATTGAATCCTCGACATCGTGGTTCATCCGATGAGATCATCGAGGAGCATGTAGGAGCCAACATGGGTATCCAGATCCCGCTGTTGGTTATTGACCGGAGAGTCGTCTCGGTCATGTCTGCGTGTCTCCCGAACCCGTAGGGTCTACACACTTAAGGTTCGGTGACACTAGGGTTGTAGAGATATTAGTATGCGGTAACCCGAAAGTTGTTCGGAGTCCCGGATGAGATCCCGGACATCACGAGGAGTTCCGGAATGGTCCAGAGGTAAAGATTTGTATATAGGAAGTCCAGTTTCTGCCACCGGGAAAGTTTCGGGGGTCACCGGTGTTGTACCGGGACCACCGGAAGGGTCCCGGTGGTCCACCGGGTGGGGCCACCTATCCCGGAGGGCCCCATGGGCTGAAGTGGGAAGGGAACCAGCCCCTGGTGGGCTGGTGCGCCCCCCATGGGCCTCCCCCTCCGCCTAGGGTTGGAAACCCTGGGGGTGGGGGGCGCCCCACCTGACTTGGGGGGCAAGTTTCCCCCTTGGCCGCCGCCCCCCTTGAGATTGGATCTCTAGGGGCCAGGGCCCCCCCCAGGGCCCCTATATAAATAGGGGGGAGGGAGGGCTGCGCACCCAAGCCCCTGGCGCCTCCCTCTTCCCCGTAACACCTCTCCCTCTCGCTGAGCTTGGCGAAGCCCTGCCGAGATCCCCGCTGCTTCCACCACCACGCCGTCGTGCTGCTGGATCTCCATCAACCTCTCCTCCCCCCTTGCTGGATCAACAAGGAGGAGACGTCTCTCCCAACCGTACGTGTGTTGAACGCAGAGGTGCCGTCCGTTCGGCGCTAGGATCATCGGTGATTTGGATCACGACGAGTACGACTCCATCAACCCCGTTCTCTTGAACGCTTCCGCTCGCGATCTACAAGGGTATGTAGATGCACTCCTCTCTCTCGTTGCTAGATGACTCCATAGATTGATCTTGGTGATGCATAGAAAATTTTAAATTTCTGCTATGATCCCCTATACTTGTGGGTTATCAAGACTATTTACTGGCGCCGTTGCCAGGGAGCATAGCTCTATTCTTTAAGTCACTTTAGATCTATATCTGCTGATCACTATGAGGAACTTGAAAGACGAGAAAACCAAAATGTATCCCTCAACTACGAGGGGAGGTAAGGAACTGCCATGTAGCTCTGCACTTGATTCACCTTCTGTTTTGAGTAAGCTTGCGACACCTAAACCTGCTTCTGCTATTAATTCTGATATGTCGCATGTTATTGATGATGCCACTTCTGCTATGCATGATACTTATGATGAAACTACTTCTATGCTTGATACTACTGTGCCACTAGGTGAATTTCATGATGAACAACTTGCTAGGGCTAGAGAGAATGAAATTATTGAAATTGATAATATTGATGAAAGTGATGATGAAGATTCTCCCCCTAGATATGAATTGCCTGTTGTGCTTGAGGGTTATGTTATGGATGAAGATACTGCTAGAGACTTTCTTGCTTGCAATGATAGATATGATCTTAAGAAATTATTAGCTAAGCTTAAAGAAAAATCTCTGAATGCTAGAATGAAATATGACCCTGCTTTTGCTACTTCACCTATCTGCGTTACTGATAAGGATTATGATTTCTCTGTTGATCCTGAGATAATTACTTTGGTTGAATTCGATCCTTTTTATGGCTATGAATCTGAAACTATTGTGGCACATCTTACTAAATTAAATGATATAGCCACCTTGTTCACTAATGATGAGAAAACTCGCTACTACTATATCCTTAAATTATTTCCATTCTCATTAAAGGGTGATGCTAAGATATGGTTTAATTCTCTTGATCCAGGTTGTGTGCGTAGTCCCCAGGATATGATTTATTACTTCTCTGCTAAATATTTCCCCGCTCATAAGAAACAAGCTGCTTTAAGGGAAATATATAATTTTGTGCAAATTGAAGAAGAGAGTCTCCCACAAGCTTGGGGGAGGCTTCTCCAATTACTTAATGCTTTGCCCGATCATCCTCTCAAGAAAAATGAAATACTTGATATCTTTTATAATGGACTAACCGATGCTTCCAGAGACCACCTAGATAGTTGTGCTGGTTGTGTTTTCAGGGAAAGAACAGCTGATCAAGCTGAATTGCTATTGAATAATATGTTGACTAATGAACATAATTGGACGCTTCCTGAACCAACTCCTAAGCCAACTCCGAAGAAAAGGGGTATTTTATTTCTCAGTCCTAACGATATGCAAGAGGCAAAGAAATCTATGAAAGAAAAGGGTATTAAAGCTGAATATGTTAAGAATTTACCTCCTATTGAAGAAATACATGGTCTTAATTTGCCGCCTATTGAAGAAATACATGGTCTTGATAACCCGACACAGGTAGTAAAGGTAAATTCTCTCTATAGATTTGATGAAGGTGATATTCCTCGTTATAAGTCTGCTAGCCAATGCTTAGATGAGTTTGATGATTTTATTGTTAAACAAGAAAACTTCAATGCTTATGTTGGTAGACAATTGAAATGCAATGCTTATATGATTGAACACTTGAGTGATTATATGTCTAGTGTTAAAGGTGAACTTAAACTCATTAGTAAACATGCTTCTATGGTTACCACTCAAGTAGAACAAGTGCTTAAAGCTCAAAATGATTTGCTCAATGAATTAAATAATAAGAAGAATGATAATGCTGTTAGAGTTATGACCAGAGGGGGTAAAATGACTCAGGAACTTTTGTATCCTGAGGGCCACCCTAAGAGAATGGAGCAAGATTCTCAGAGAACTAATGTTGATGCACCTAGTCCTTTTAAAAGGAAGAAAAAGAAAAATGATAGGACTTTTGCATGCTTCTAGTGAACCTGTTGTAGACACACCTGAGAATCCCAATGATATTTCTATTTCTGACGCCGAAACACAATCTGGTGATGAACATGAACCTAGTGATAATGCTAATGATGATGTTCATGTTGATGCTCAACCTAGTAATGAAAATGATGTAGAGATTGAACCTGCTGTTGATCTTGATAACCCACAATCAAAGAATCAATGTTATGATAAGAGAGACTTTGTTGCTAGGAAGCACGGTAAAGAAAGAGAACCATGGGTTCAGAAACCCATGCCCTTTCCTCCCAAACCATCCAAGAAAAAGGATGATGAGGATTTTGAGCGCTTTGCTTAAATTATTGGACCTATCTTTTTGCGTATGCGTTTTACTGATATGCTTAAAATGAATCCTTATGCTAAGTATATGAAGGATATTGTTACAAATAAGAGAAAGATACAGAAAGCTGAAATTTCCACCATGCTTGCTAATTATACTTTTAAGGGTGGAATACCTAAGAAACTAGGAGATCCAGGAGTACCTACTATACCATGTTCCATTAAAAGAAACTATGTTAGAACTGCTTTATGTGATCTTGGAGCCGGTGTTAGTGTTATGCCTCTCTCTTTATGTCATAGACTTGATTTGAATAAGTTGACACCTACTGAAATATCTTTGCAAATGGGCAATAAATCAACTGCTATACTTGTCGGTATTTGTGAGGATGTGCCTGTTGTGGTTGCAAACATTACTATTTTAACGGACTTTGTTATTCTTGATATTCCCGAGGACGATAGTATGTCGATTATCCTTGGTAGACCCTTTTTGAATACTGCAGGGGCTGTTATTGACTGCAAGAAAGGCAATGTCACTTTTCATGTTAATGGTAATGAGCATACGGTACACTTTCCGAGGAAACAACCTCAAGTCCACAGTATCAATTCTATTGGAAAAATTCCATCGATTATTATTGGAGGTTTTGAATTTCCTCTTCCTACTATCAAGAAGAAATATGATATTCTTATTGTTGGGGATGTGCATATCCCCGTTGAGGTAACTTAGTGTTATTCTGCGATTCGGAATGAGTTTGTTAACAAGACTTGATCAACCTTGTTAGTGGATTCCTTTTGATGAGCATGAGATGGATGAAGTTAGAAAGCACAACCTTCTGTACCCTCCTTTTACCTTATGTTATTTAGATTAAATAAAGCAAAAATAGTATTTTCTGTCTATTTTCTGAATTATCCGTGTAATAAAAAATACCCCAAAAATAAAAGTTCTCCAAATGCCCCGAAAATGAAATATGATTTTTTGGAATATTTGAGAATATCTGGCACTGAGAACACATCAGGGGGAGCAAGCACCTGGCCACGAGGGTCCAGGGCGCGCCCCCTGCCTCGTGGGCCCCTGGTGGCCCCCCTCCACTTATTCCAGATCCCACACACTCCTTCTTCCTCCCAAAAAAATCACCAACCAGCTCAAGCACGAGTTCTAGCTCATCTTGCTGCGATTTTCGATCTCCTTGCTCAAAGCTTCACTCATAAAACTGCTTTGGGGGATTGTTCTTCGGTATGTGACTCCTCCAATGGTCCAATTAGTTTTTGTTCTAGTGCTTTATTCATTGCAAATTTTTGCTGCTTAGGTGAACCTGTTCTTGAGCTTGCATGTCAAATTTATATGGTCCCAAGTAGTTCTAATGCTTGATATAGTCAGGTACTTGTGGGAGTAGTTGCTATCAATTTTGTTGAGTTTGGTTCACTTTTATTTTGAGTTACTAATATTTTCAGAATTTTTTCAGAGGAAGAAATATGTTTATGAAAATATACCAAGGTGGTTCTTCAAGGAAGCAAGGACCCAGGCCCGCAATGCGCGAGCCGGACCATGAACTACCAAGAGAAGCTCAAGTGTGGCCTTGTGAATGGTCGTCAGACAATTTCATGGTCCGAGCAGGAATTAAGGAGGAATTTGACGCATATGTGCATAATGCTGAACTCGAGGGCTTCATGCTAGATAAGTGCTCTCAGTATTATCACCTAACTGATTCCTTTGTGAGAAGGTTCAAATTTTCATCTTCACGTAATTCTCACACTGTCCTATTTGATATCTATGGCAAATCTTATACTCTGGACTTAGAGGATTTTAATACTGCTTGCAAACTTCCACAATGGGGTAGTGCTAGTGAACCTCGCAAATCTGAGTTTAAAGATTTTCTTGCTAGTATTACAGTGGGGGAATCTAGAGATATAACACAAGCTACCATAGGGAGCATTCATTTTCCTGCTATACATTATTTTGCTCTCTTCATAGGTAGGTGCATAAATGGTAAGGATGAAGCATGTCACATGTGTGTCCCTGATCTTAGTGTTCTCAAGAGTGTTGTTTTAGGAGATAAACAATATAACTTGGGGGCCATTGTTGTACGGAGGTTGCATAATAATGGTTTAAGTGGAGACTTGTTTGGTGGAATTTATGCAACCCGTGTGGCTAATTTTCTTGGGATACCCATACATGAAAATGATATGGAATTGCCTCCCACTTATCTAGGATATGAGGCTATGGTTCGCCATCGGTTTATTGAGAGGAACGAACAACCTCTCCAGTACCGACTAATGTTTGATAGGCGCCGCATTTTCCATGTTGCTCTCCCTGCTCCTACTTTCTTTGAGTTTCAGACAAAAGGGAGATTTATTATAACCAGGGAGGAGGCGAACGAGTATAAGAGGAGGACGGAGACAGCTCGCCTCCAAGCAGCAGCTCATGAGGAATAGTTGCTGCATCACAGTACAACCCCAACTACAACTTTGGATATCCGCCAGGCCAGCCATGGCCCTAGACCAACTTAGGCCAAAAGCCTAAGCTTGGGGGAGTACGTATCTCTCACCGACATTACATTCATGCTCACACACTCATTCTAGTAGTCGGTGCTCATACTTTTTCATTGTACTATCCATGCTAGTTATTTTCTTTTTCTCGCTTTCTTCTTGTGTGTTTGAATAACCTTAAGAAAAAAAAAATTAGTTGTAACTTCTAGCTAGTTTACTTTCCATGCCTGTAGTAGTAGTAATTAAAAGAAAACCCAAAAAGATTTCCTGTTCTTCTTTTATTTGTTGGGAGCTTTCCCGTGTAAATAGTTTTATTTATTTTCTTGTTCTTTGGGGGTCGAGAGGAGAAGACCATAATGAAAATGTTGAAGTGGTTCTTATATGCATTATTGTTGATTTAACAAGAGCCCATATTATCTTGTCTTCTCCTGTGTGTCAGATGCCTGCAGATTACAACATAGTCCAATGCACGTGCACTATTATTATTATTCACATCGTTCGGTCGTGCAAATGAAAGGCAATAATGACGATATATGATGGACTGATTGAGATGAGAGAAGCTGGTATGAGCTCGACCTCTCCTGTTTTTGTAAATATGATTAGTTCATCGTTCCTGATTCAGCCTATTATGAATGTGTTGGGGAACGTAGCAATAATTCAAAATTTTCCTACGTGTCACCATGATCAATCTAGGAGATGCTAGCAACGAGAGAGAGGGAGTGCATCTTCATAACCTTGAAGATCGCTAAGCGGAAGCGTTACAAGAACGCGGTTGATGGAGTCGTACTCACGGCGATTCAAATCACGGAAGATCTGATCTAGCGCCGAACGGACGACGCCTTCGCGTTCAACACACGTACAACCCGGGGACGTCTCCTCCTTCTTGATCCAGCAAGGGGAGAGGAGAAGTTGAGGGAGAACTCCAGCAGCACGACGGCGTGGTGGCAATGGAGCTCGTGGTTCTCCGGCAGGGCTTCGCTAAGCACTACGGAGGAGCAGGAGGAGTTGGAGGAGGAGAGGGCTGCGCCAGGCCAGGGGTAACGGCTGCCCTCCCACCGCCTCACTATATATAGGGGGAAGGGGAGAAGGGGTCGGCCCCTCTAGATGGATCTAGAGGAGGAGGCGGCGGCCAGGGGAAACCCTAGATGGGTTTGGGCGCCCCACCTCTCCTGGTTACGTGAGAGGGGTTGGGAGGGGCGCACAGCCCCTTAGTGGGCTGGTTTGCCCCTTCCCCTTGGTCCATAAGGCCCCCCCAATGCTTGCCGGGGCCTCCGAAACCCCTTTCGGACATGCTGGCCATAGCCTGGTACCCCCGGAACAATTCCGGACTCCAATACCCTTCGTCCAATATACCGATCTTCACCTCCGGACCATTCCGGAGCTCCTCGTCATGTCCGGGATCTCATACGGGACTCCGAACAACCTTCAGTAACCACATACTATTTCCCATAACAACTCTAGCGTCACCGAACCTTAAGTGTGTAGACCCTACGGGTTCGGGAACCATGCAGACATGACCGAGACACCTCTCCGGCCAATAACCAATAGCGGGATCTGGATACCCATATTGGCTCCCACATGTTCCGCGATGATCTCATCGGATGAACCACGATGTCGGGGATTCAATCAATCCCGTATACAATTCCCTTTGTCTATCGGTATGTTACTTGCCCGAGATTCGATCGTCGGTATCCCAATACCTCGTTCAATCTCGTTACCGGCAAGTCTCTTTACTCGTTCCGTAACTCATGATCCCGTGGCTAACTCATTAGTCACATTGAGCTCATTATGATGATGCATTACCGAGTGGGCCCAGAGATACCTCTCCGTCATACGGAGTGACAAATCCCAGTCTCGATTCGTGCCAACCCAACAGACACTTTCGGAGATACCTGTAGTGCACCTTTATAGCCACCCAGTTACGTTGTGACGTTTGGTACACCCAAAGCATTCCTACAGTATCCGAGAGTTGCACAATCTCATGGTCTAAGGAAACGATACTTGACATTAGAAAAGCTCTTAGCAAACGAACTACACGATCTTGTGCTATGCTTAGGATTGGGTCATGTCCATCACATCATTCTCCTAATGATGTGATCCCGTTATCAATGACATCCAATGTCCATGGTCAGAAAACCATAACCATCTATTGATCAACGAGCTAGTCAACTTGAGGCTTAGTAGGGACATGTTGTGGTCTATGTATTCACACATGTATTACGGTTTCCAGTTAATACAATTATAGCATGAACAATGGACAATTATCATGAACAAGGAAATATAATAATAGCCATTTTATTATTGCCTCTAGGGCATATTTCCAACAGTCTTCCACTTGCACTAGAGTCAATAATCTAGTTCACATCACTATGTGATTGTAATGAATCCAACACCCATGGGGTTTGTTCATATCTCGCTTGCGAGAGAGGTTATTAGTCAACGGGTCTGAACCTTTCACATCCGTGTGTGCTTTACAAATCTCTATGTCATCTTGTAGATGCAGCTACCACGCGCTACTTGGAGCTATTCCAAATAACTGCTCTACTATACGAATCCGGTTTACTACTCAGAGTCATCCGGATTAGTGTCAAAGTTTGCATCGACGTAACCCTTTACGACGAACTCTTTTACCACCTCCATAATCGAGAAAATTCCTTAGTCCACTAGTTACTAAGGATAAGTTCGACCGCTGTCATGTGATCCATTCCTGGATCACTCTTGTACCCCTTGACTAATTCATGGCAAGGCACACTTCAGGTGCGGTACACAGCATAGCATACTGTAGAGCCTACGTCTAAAGCATAGGGGACGACCTTCGTCCTTTCTCTCTCTTCTGCCGTGGTCAGGTCTTGAGTCTTACTCAATACTCACACCTTGTAACACAGCCAAGAACTCCTTCTTTGTTGATCTATTTTGAACTCCTTCAAAATCTTGTTACGGTATGTATTCATTTTGAAAGTATTATTAAGCGTTTTTGATCTATCCTTATAGATCTTGATGCTCAATGTTCAAGTAGCTTAATCCAGGTTTTCCATTGAAAAACACTTTTCAAATAACCCTGTATGCTTTCCAGAAATTCTATATCATTTCTGATCAACAATATGTTAACAACATATACTCATCAAAAATCTATAGTGCTCCCACTCACTTCTTTGGAAATACAAGTTTCTCATAAACTTTGTATAAACCCAAAATCTTTGATCATCTGATCAAAGCGTACATTCCAACTCCGTGATGCTTACTCCAGTCCTTAGAAGGATTGCTGGAGCTTTGTATACTTGTTAGCATCTTTCAGGATTGACAAAACCTTCTGGTTGTATCACATACAACCTTTCCTCAAGAAAATCATCGAGGAAACAATGTTTTTGACATCCTATCTGCAAGATTTCATAAATAATGCAGTAACTGCTAATATAATTCCAACAGACTCTTAGCATCGCTACGAGTGAGAAAATCTCATCGTAGTCAACTCCTTGAACTTGTCGGAAAACATCTTAACGACAAGTCGAGCTTTCTTAATGGTGACACTTACCATCATTGTCCGTCTTCCTTTTAAAATCCATCTGCACCTAACAGCCTTACGACCATCAAGTAGTTCTTCCAAAGTCTATACTTTGTTTTTATACATGGATCCTCTCTCGGATTTTATGGCCTCGAGCCATTCGTCGGAATCTGGGCCCACCATCGTTTCTCCATAGCTCGTAGGTTCATTGTTGTCTAGCAACATGACTTCCAAGACAGGATTACATACCACTCTGAAGTAGTACACATCCTTGTCGTCCTACAAGGTTTGGTAGTGACTTGATCTGAAGTTTCATGATCACTATCATAAGCTTCCACTTCAATTGGTGTAGGTGCCACAGGAACAACTTCTTGTGCCCTGCTACACACTAGATGAAGTGACGGTTCAATAACCTCATCAAGTCTCCACCATCCTCCCACTCAATTCTTTCGAGAGAAACTTTTCCTCGAGAAAGGACCTGTTTCTAGAAACAATCACTTTGCTTCCGGATCTGAAATAGGAGGTATACCCAACTGTTTTGGGTATTCTATGAAGATGCATTTATCCGCTTTGGGTTCGAGCTTATCAGCCTGAAACTTTTTCACATAAGCGTCGCAGCCCCAAACTTTTAAGAAACGACAGATTAGGTTTCTCTAAACCATAGTTCATACGGTGTCGTCTCAACGGAATTGCGTGGTGCCCTATTTAAAGTGAATGCGGTTGTCTCTAATGCCTAGCCCATAAACGATAGTGGTAATTTGATACGAGACATCATGGTATGCACCATATCCAATGGGGTGAAGTTATGATGTTTGGACACACCATCACACTATGGTGTTCCAGGCGGTATTAGTTGTGGAACAATTTCCACGATGTCTTAATTGTGTGCCAAACTCGTAACTCAGATATTCATCTCTATGATCATATCACAGACATTTTATCCTCTTGTCACGACGATCTTCAACTTCACTCTGAAATTACTTGAACCTTTCAATAATTCAGACTTGTGTTTCATCAAGTAAATATTCTTAGCATCTACTCAAATCATCTGTGAAGTAAGAACATAACGATATCCACTGCGTGCCTCAGCACTCATTGGACTGCACACATCAAATGTATTACTTCCAACAAGTTGCTCTCTTGTTTCATCTTACTGAAAACGAGGCCTTTCAGTCATCTTGCCCATGTGGTATGTTGCATGTCTCAAGTGATTCAAAATCAAGCGAGTCCAAACGATCCATCTGTATGGAGTTTCTTCATGCATATCTACCAATAGACATGGTTCGCATGTCTCAATCTTTTCAAAAATGAGTGAGTCCAAAGATCCATCAACATGGAGCTTCTTCATGCGTTTTATACAATTATGAGTCAAATGGCAGTGCCACAAGTATGTGGTACTATCATTACTATCTTATATCTTTTGGCATGAACATGTGTATCACTACGATCGAGATTCAATAAACCATTCATTTTAGGTGCAAGACCATTGTAGGTATTATTCAAATAAACAGAGTAACCATTATTCTCCTTAAATGAATAACCATATTGCGATAAACATAATCCAATCATGTCTATGCTCAACGCAAACACCAAATAACAATTATTTAGGTTTAACACCAATCTCGATGGTAGAGGGAGCATGCGATGCTTGATCACATCAACCTAGGAAGCACTTCCAACACATATCGTCATCTCACCTTTAGCTAGTCTCCGTTTATTCCGTAGCCTTTTATTTCGAGTTACCAACACTTAGCAACCGAACCGGTATCTAATACCCTGGTGCTACTAGGAGTACTAGTAAAGTACACATTAATATAATGTATATCCAATATACTTCTGTCGGCCTTGCCTGCCTTCTCATCTACCAAGTATCTAGGGTAGTTCCGCTTCAGTGACCGTTCCCCTCATTACAGAAGCACTTAGTCTCGGGTTTGGGTTCAACCTTGGGTTTCTTCACTAGAGCAGCAACTGATTTGCCGTTTCATCAAGTACCCCTTCTTTCCCTTGCCCTTCTTGAAACTAGTGGTTTTACTAACCATCAACAATTGATGCTGCTACTTGATATCTACTTTCACGGTGTCAAACATCGCGAGTTGCTCAAGGATCATCATGTCTGTCCCTGATATGTTATAGTTCATCACGAAGCTCTAGTAGCTTGGTGGCAGTGACTATGGAGAACCATCACTATCTCATCTGGAAGATTAACTCCCACTCGATTCAAGCGATTGTAGTACTCAGACAATCTGAGCACATGCTCAACGATTGAGCTTTTCTCCCTTAGTTTGTAGGTTTAAGAAACTTGTCAGAGGTCTCATACCTCTTGACGTAGGCACTAGTCTGAAATCCCAATTTCAGTCTTTGGAACATCTCATATGTTCTGCGACGTTTCAAAAACGTCTTTGGCGCCTCAATTCTAGACCGTTAGCATTACGCACTGAACTATCACGTAGTCATCAAAACGTGTATGTCAGATGTTCGCAACATCCACAGACGACGCTCGAGGTTCAGCACATCGAGCGGTGCATTAAGGACATAAGCCTTCTGCGCAGCAATGAGGATAATCCTCAGTTTACGGACCCAGTCCGCATAATTTCTACTATCAACTTTCAACTAAATTTTCTCTAGGAACATATCTTAAACAGTAGAACCAAAACGTAAGCTATGACATAATTTGCAAAGACCTTTTGACTATGTTCATGATAATTAAGTTCATCTGATTATTTAATGAACTCCCACTTAGATAGACATCCCTCTAGTCATCTAAGTGATACATGATCCGAGGCAACTAGGTCGTGTCCGATCATCACGTGAGACGGACTAGTCATCATCGGTGAACATCTTCATGTTGATCGTATCTACTATACGACTCATGTTTGACCTTTCGGTCTCTTGTGTTCCGAGGCCATGTCTGTACATGCTAGTCTCGTCCAGTCAACCTAAGTGTTTCGCATGTGTAAATCTGGCTTACACCCGTTGTATGCGAACGTTAGAATCTATCACACCCGATCATCACGTGGTGCTTCGAAACAACGAACCTTCGCAACGGTGCACAGATAGGGGGAACACATCTCTTGAAATTTTAGTGAGGGATCATCTTATTTATGCTACCGTCGTTCTAAGAAAATAAGATGTAAACATGACAAACATCACATGCAAATCATAAAGTGACATGATATGGCCAGTATCATCTTGCGCCTTTTGATCTCCATCTTCAAGGCGCGGCATGATCACCTTCGTCACCGGCATGACACCATGATCTCCATCATCATGATCTCCATCATCGTGTCTTCATGAAGTTCTCGCCAACTATTACTTCTACTACTATGGCTAACAGTTAGCAATAAAGTAAAGTAATTACATGACGTTTTTCATTGACACGTAGGTCATACAATAAATTAAGACAACTCCGATGGCTCCTGCCGGTTGTCATACTCATCGACATACAAGTCGTGATTCCTATTACAAGAACATGATCAATCTCATACATCACATATATATAATTCATCACATCCTTTTGGCCATATCACATCACATAGCATACCCTGCAAAAACAAGTTAGACGTCCTCTAATTGTTGTTGCATGTTTTACGTGGCTGCTATGGGTTTCTAGCAAGAACGTTTCTTACCTACGCAAAAGCCACAACGATGATATGCCAATTGCTATTTACCCTTCATAAGGACCCTCTTCATCGAATCCGATCCGACTAAAGTGGGAGAGACAGACACCCGCTAGCCACCTTATGCATCAAGTGCATGTCAGTCGGTGGAACCTGTCTCACGTAAGAGTACGTGTAAGGTCGGTCCGGGCCGCTTCATCCCACAATGCCGCCGAATCAAGATAAGACTAGTAACGGTAAGCAAATTGAACAAATCATCGCCCACAACTACTTTGTGTTCTACTCGTGCATAGAATCTACGCATAGACCTAGCTCATGATGCCACTGTTGGGGAACGTAGCTATAATTCAAAATTTTCCTACGTGTCACCAAGATCAATCTAGGAGATGCTAGCAACGAGAGAGAGGGAGTGCATCTTCATACCCTTGAAGATCGCTAAGCGGAAGCGTTACAAGAACGCGGTTGATGGAGTCGTACTCGCGGCGATTCAAATCGCGGAAGATCCGATCTAGCGCCGAACGGACGGCGCCTCCGCGTTCAACACACGTATAGCCCGGGGACGTCTCCTCCTTCTTGATCCAGCAAGGGGAGAGGAGAAGTTGAGGGAGAACTCCAGCAGCACGACGGCGTGGTGGCAATGGAGCTCGTGGTTCTCCGGCAGGGCTTCGCTAAGCACTACGGAGGAGCAGGAGGAGTTGGAGGAGGAGAGGGCTGCGCCAGGCCAGGGGTAACGGCTGCCCTCCCACCCCCTCACTATATATAGGGGGAAGGGGAGAAGGGGCCGGCCCCTCTAGATGGATCTAGAGGAGGAGGCGGCGGCCAGGGGAAACCCTAGATGGGTTTGGGCGCCCCCACCTCTCCTGGTTACGTGAGAGGGGTTGGGAGGGGCGCACAGCCCCTTAGTGGGCTGGTTTGCCCCTTCCCCTTGGCCCATAAGGCCCCCAACGCTTGCCGGGGCCTCCGAAACCCCTTTCGGACATGCTGGCCATAGCCTGGTACCCCCGGAACAATTCCGCACTCCAATACCCTTTGTCCAATATATCGATCTTCACCTCCGGACCATTCCGGAGCTCCTCGTCATATCCGGGATCTCATCCAGGACTCCGAACAACCTTTGGTAACCACATACTATTTCCCATAACAACTCTAGCGTCACCGAACCTTAAGTGTGTAGACCCTACGGGTTCGGGAACCATGCAGACATGACCGAGACACCTCTCCGGCCAATAACCAATAGCGGGATCTGGATACCCATATTGGCTCCCACATGTTCCACGATGATCTCATCGGATGAACCACGATGTCGGGGATTCAATCAATCTCGTATACAATTCCCTTTGTCTATCGGTATGTTACTTGCCCGAGATCCGATCGTCGGTATCCCAATACCTCGTTCAATCTCGTTACCGGCAAGTCTGTTTACTCGTTCTGTAACGCATGATCCCGTGGCTAACTCATTAGTCACATTGAGCTCATTATGATGATGCATTACCGAGTGGGCCCAAAGATACCTCTCCGTCATACGGAGTGACAAATCCCAATCTCGATTCGTGCCAACCCAACAGACATTTTCGGAGATACCTGTAGTGCACCTTTATAGCCACCCAGTTACGTTGTGACGTTTGGTACACCCAAAGCATTCCTACAGTATCCGGGAGTTGCACAATCTCATGGTCTAAGGAAACGATACTTGACATTAGAAAAGCTCTTAGCAAACGAACTACACGATCTTGTGCTATGCTTAGGATTGGGTCTTGTCCATCACATCATTCTCCTAATGATGTGATCCCGTTATCAATGACATCCAATGTCCATGGTCAGGAAACCATAACCATCTATTGATCAACAAGCTAGTCAACTAGAGGCTTACTAGGGACATGTTGTGGTCTATGTATTCACACATGTATTACGGTTTCCAGTTAATACAATTATAGCATGAACAATAGACAATTATCATGAACAAGGAAATATAACAATAACCATTTTATTATTGCCTCTAGGGCATATTTCCAATAGAATGAACATGTTTGCAATGACAATTAGAGATTATAGTTGCTTATGCCATGCTTAATTAGCTAGGAGTTTATAATGGTTTACCTTGCATGCCAACATGCTATTAAAATGGTTGTGATGTGGTATGATAGGGTGGTATGCTCCTTTGAACGATTCGAGTGACTTGACTTGGCACATGTTCACGCATGTAGTTGAAACAAAATCAACATAGGCTTCACGATATTTATGTTCATGGTGGATTATATCCTACTTATGCTTGCACTCAATGTTCATTAATTTTAATGCATGTTCATGACTGTTGTCGCTCTCTAGTTGGTCGCTTCCCAGTCTTTTTCTACCCTTCACTTGTACTAAGCGGGAATACTGCTTGTGCATCCACTTCCATAAACCCCAAAGTTATTCCATATGAGTCCACCATACCTTTCTATATGCGGTATCTACCTGTCGTTCCAAGTAAATTTGTATGTGCCAAACTCTAAACCTTCAAATGAAATTCTGTTTTGTGTGCTCGAATAGCTCATGTATCAACTAGGGCTGTCTGTATCTCCCATGCTAGGCGGGTTATTCTCAAGAGGAGTGGACTCCGCTCCTCACTCACGAGAAAATGGTTGGTCACCGGGATGCCCAGTCCAATGCTCTAAGCAAATCAAATCAAAATAATTGCAAACAAAACTCCCCCGGGACTATTGTTAGTTGGAGGCACCCGTTGTTTCGGGCAAGCCATCGATTGATGCTTGTTGGTGGAGGGGGAGTATAAACTTTACCATTCTGTTTGGGAACCGCCTATAATGTGTGTAGCATGGAAGATATCGAGATCTCTCGGTTGTTATGTTGACAATGAAAGTATGCCGCTCAAAATATTATTTATCTCTATTTCAAAAAATCGAGCTCTGGCACCTCTACAAATCCCTGCTTCCCTCTGCGAAGGACCTGTCTATTTACTTTTATGTTGAGTCATCATCCTCTTATTAAAAAGCACCAGCTGGAGAGCACCGCTGTCATTTGTGTCCATTACTATTAATTTATATTGGGTATGACTATGACTGGATCTCTTTTACCATGAATTACAATGTCTAGTCAGCCCTTGATCTTCAGAGGTGCTCTGCATTTATGTTTTGCGGTCTCAGAAAGGGCTAGCGAGATACCATCTTGTTATATCATATTATGATTGTTTTGAAGAAGTGTTGTCATCCGAGTTTATTATTATTGCTCGCTAGTTGATTATGCCATTGATATGAGTAAACATGAGACTATTATTGTGAATATGGTTAGTTCATAATCTTTGCTGAAAACTTGAATGCTGGCTTTACATATTTACAACAACAAGAGCAAACAGAGTTTGTAAAAGTTTTTCTTTATCACTTTCAGTTTGTCAACTGAATTGCTTGAGGACAAGCAAATGTTTAAGCTTGGGGGAGTTGATACGTCTCCATTGTATCTACTTTTCCAAACACTTTTGTCCTTGTTTTGGACTCTAACTTGCATGATTTGAATGGAACTAACCCGGACTGACGCTGTTTTTAGTAGAATCGCCATGGTGTTATTTTTGTGCAGAAATAAGAGTTCTCGGAATGACCTGAAACTTCACGGAGAATATTTTTGGAACTAATAAAAAATACTGGCAAAAGAATCAAGGCCAGGGGGCCCACACCCTGTCCACGAGGGTGGGGGGCGCGCCTACCCCCTGCCTCGTGGCCCCCCTGGTGCTCCACCGACCTCAACTCCAACTCCATATATTCACGTTCGGGGAGAAAAAAATGAGAGAGAATGATTCATCGCGTTTTACGATACAGAGCCACCGCCAAGCCCTAAACTCTCTCGGGAGGGCTGATCTGGAGTCCGTTCGGGGCTCCGGAGTGGGGAATCCGTCGCCATCGTCATCATCAACCTTCCTCCATCACCAATTTCATGATGCTCACCGTCGTGCGCGAGTAATTCCATCATAGGCTTGCTGGACGGTGATGGGTTGGATGAGATTTACCATGTAATCGAGTTAGTTTTGTTAGGGTTTGATCCCTAGTATCCACTATGTTCTGAGATTGATGTTGCTATGACTTTGCTATGCTTAATGCTTGTCACTAGGGCCCGAGTGCCATAATTTCAGATCTGAACCTATTATGTTTTCATGAATATATGTGAGTTCTTGATCCTATCTTGCAAGTCTATAGTCACCTATTATGTGTTATGATCCGTTAACCCCGAAGTGACAATAACCGGGACCATTACCGGTGATGACCGTAGTTTGAAGAGTTGATGTATTCACTAAGTGCTAATGCTTTGGTCCGGTACTCTATTAAAAGGAGGCCTTAATATCCCTTAGTTTCAATAGGACCCCGCTGCCACGGGAGGGTAGGACAAAAGATGTCATGCAAGTTGTTTTTCATAAGCACGTATGACTATATTCGAAATACATGCCTACATTACATTGATGAATTGGAGCTAGTTCTGTGTCACCCTATGTTATAACTATTGCATGAGGAATCGCATCCGACATAATTCTCCATCACCGATCCAATGCCTACGAGTTTTTTACATATTGCTCTTTGCTTAGTTACTTTGCCGTTGTCACTATTACAATTACTACAAAACTGCTATTGTTACTTTTGCTACCGTTACCGCTACTTCCAAACTATTTTGCTACTAAATACTTTGCTGCAGATATTAAGTTATCCAGGTGTGGTTGAATTGACAACTCAAATGTAATACGTGAGAATATTCTTTGGCTCCCCTTGTGTCGAATCAATAAATTTGGGTTGAATACTCTACCCTCGAAAACTGTTGCGATCCCCTATACTTGTGGGTTATCACTTAGCGACGATTACAAGCACCGAAGGCACGCCGCCGTCATCGCCCCTCCCTCGCTGGAGCCGAGCAAACCTTGTTGTAGTAGACAGTCGGCAAGTCATATGACCAGCGCCCCAGAACAGCAACCGCCGCCGTTGAAGAGTAGCATAGATCGAAAGGATCCAACCTGAAGACAGACGAACGTAGATGAACTACGACAAGATCCGAGAAAATCCACCAAGAATAGATCTACCACAAACCCTACCAAAACTCGAAGGACCATCTAAAGACGGAGCCCTCCCGCCGGCAAGGGCTGGGATCCACCGCGCCGCCATGGCCCTAAGGCCACCGGAGACGAGGCGGACAGGCGGAGGAGTCGGCGGGAGACAGAGGAAACCTAGCCTTTTCTTGGAGAGGAGGCACCCCAGCTACCCTTTAGGGCATGTACAATGATGTTATCTTAGGAGTGCCATATAGAATAATTTGTGAGATGGAGAGAGAGAACCCATTAAAAAAAGGTTTGCCTTCTCTTAATTAAGAGATGATCTTTTAGCAACAATTGTTTCAGCACATATTCAGGGATATCTAGTTATTGGACACAAGACTAAGAATAACCCATTGTACATCATTTTTTATTGTGTTATCTAGATTACGTGGCGCACACATGATAAGACAGCCTTATCAACCATTGTACATGCCCTTTGTTTCTTTGATATTTTTTCACCAAGCACCTATATTTTAGTTTTTTTATAAACAGAAAGACAAGAACCCGAGGGGTTTTGGTCTTGGGCTATTGGGCCTTGCTGCCGATTCCCGGGATCCTCCTTCCTGGGTGAGATAATGAAGTTTGGTTAACTTTGTTTAGGCAGCTTCGTTATAAAAAAAAGTTTAGGCAGCTTCCGCAAAATGGAAAAAACTTTTTTTGAGGGGAAAGCCTTGAGGCACTTTTATTACTCTGTGGCACAGTTACATCGAGTAGTACATGTGATAACAAGAAATTGGGAGCAGCGTCCACCCACTCGTTCTTAGTCTGATGATCAAAAAAAAAATCTTGCAAGAAAATGTGCCAATCCATTGGCTTCCCTTGGACAAATTGTTTAGGCAGAGCATGGTTACAGGTCGCGATCAATCGTGCACGCACGCAAACGCCGGAAGGGAATGGATCCAGGTTTGAACCGCAACGCACTCGTGAGAGTGACCGTCTGTCACATGGACATGTACGCTCGTTGGTACGTCAAGCGCTGCCGCGGTAGGTGGCCACACTGGCATGGCATGGCTGATGGCAGCGGTGGGTGGCAAAGTAAACACCAGAACAGAAAATGAAAAGGATCGGCGCAGGCCCGGAGCCGCCTGCGTGCGTGCCGAGGTGTTGCGCTCCGTTTTGCTTAGAAAAATCCCCTTTATGATGAGGTGATGCCTTGGCAGGGGTCTGGTCCCACATGTCAGAATGGGCCTAGTTCAGCAGGAAAGTAGCAGCGGGCTTGTGCCTTGTGGTTGTGGTCGACTTTTCTATTGAAAATAACCCGTGAAGTTTCGAGTGTGGTTGGTGGCTGGACTGACGGCTGCGATGATGACCCTCCAGAGGCAGAGCAGAGCAGCCGGTGCCGGAGCACAGAACAAGTTGCCGCCTCGACCCCTCGGCCGCATTTGTTTAGGCCGTCCGTCCGAATCTGATCCGGGCCCTTGGACTCCTCGCCGGTCGCGGGAGCCCGCAGAGACCCGACGGCCGAGCGTGCCGTCTTGCGCCGCACGCACTGCAGAGGTCTGAACGGAATCGACCGGAGACATCAGACAAGTTGCATTTAGAATAATGGCATGGCGGGATCTTGGCGTCGAGGAGATTTTGTTGGCTCGACTAGACAAACTTTTGCTGCGTTCGTCTAGCCGCCCTAGAAAGAAAGTTGGCGCTTGTCCGAGCTGCCAACGTGCGGACCTCAACACCGAACAGGGCTCCTCGTTCGAATAGAACAGGGACGCCGGCGGCGGCATGGCCCGTCGACGACGCAGACGGCCATGTACACTTTTTGTGCCAATGGAGCGAGTCCTTTCCTCTCGAGATCAAAATTGCTTGCCAGAGTGGTCGTAGCTCCACCAGAGCGCATCGAGCGGCAGTGGACTTGAGAGCATCTCCAGCCACGTCTCCAACATGCCCCAAGACCCTTTTTTAGCACCGGCGCTAAAAAAGGGCCCAGTCGCTTCCCAGAAGTTTAATTTTCGTTGGTTATAGCCGATTTTGGCGCCGGCGGACCAAGGCCAAACCCGGCGCGCTGGGAACGCCCGGGGAAGCATTTTTGGCACGAAAGCCCGGTGGGATCGCCGAGTCAGCGACCCTGGCGCATCGTCGTCCTCATCGCCTCGGCTCCCTTGGAAATCAATGCCGCGCCGGTCAACCTCCGTTAATGCCTCACGGGCGGCGCAGTGAAAGGCGCCGCGCCCGCGTCCCGCCCGATCCCACCACGCGTACGCATGGCTGCCGCCCTCTCACCGCCCAAGCCCGGCTATAAAAGGCCGCCCCTCCATCGCATGTGAGCACATACTCCATCGCCGCAGAAACTCTCTTCCCCTCTCAACCGAGCGAGCGCGCCTTTCCTCCCCCTCTCCCTCCCGCCGGTGAGCAATGGCCGAGCGTTACCCAGGCGACGGTGCGGCGGCCAACGACTTCGGCCGCCGTCAACTGCACGAGGACGAGACGCGGCTCCTCTACGAGGCGGACTACCCGGCACCACCCGACGTGCGGGTGCCGGGCACGTGGAAGCTGAGCGCCGGCGGAGTCCCGGTGCCACCACCGCCGACCGCCGCCGCCCGGCGCGGCGAGATAGCGCGCATCCGGAGCAGGCGCGGTCGAGGTACGCCCCCGATAGCACGCGCTGTGGACGGCGTACTTCGAACACCGCCACGCCGACCTGCTCGCCTCCACGAACGGCGTCGAGCCCCGCGGATGGCACAACTCCGAGGGGCGGCGCCGATGGTGGGGCGTCCCCGGCCACACCCTCGAGGCCGTCCTCGAGCACATCGAGGCCGGCAACACGCCGCGCTTGGAGTATCCGGCGCCGCCCACCTTCTCGCGTCGTCGCGGCTCTTGGACGCCGCGGCGAATGGAGACGACGACCTCCTCCTCGTCGGGCTCTGGCTCCCTGTCCTCCGGATCGCCGACGCTCTGCCCCGTCAACCCGGAGCAACAGGAGATGCCGCTCGGGCGCCGCAGCCGCAGCGGCGCCCTCGTCTTCAACGAGGGCGGCCGCCCCTCTCCTTCTTCTTCCCGCCTCGTTAGGCCGAAGACCGAGCCAGGGTTGCTCCCTGTGAAGAAGGAGCATGCGGACATGGCCACCGCCGACGAGACCGCCATCAAATGGGCGAGGGTGGACTACGTCCGCAAGCAGATGGAGCGCCAGCCACTACTAGAAAAAAGGCTGTTAGTGGCGCACCTGTTTTTGCTATTAATGGCGCACTATAGGTGCGTCACTATTAACACGCCACTAGTAACAAATAGTAATGGCACACCTCTGGTGCGCCATTAGTATCCCAGATAATAGTAGCGCACCATATAGTGCGCCATTACTATGCCTCCTAGGGGGCCATATTTACCTTCACGTATGCCCCCAAGTGCGCCATTACTATGCCCCATAATGCGCCACTGGTATTTAGCCTTGGTGCGCCACTAATGCTCAATATGGTGCGCCACTACTATGAATATTAGTAATTATTATTTTTTGCTTTTCTGGTATTTGCACAGGTTACAAAATACGTTACAGCACGGAATATAAACATCACACAATAGAATTCATCATCTTGGTCTCCAAATTCTAAATAGCGAACAAAGTTCAAACATTAGCCAAGTTTAGCTCTCGAGACATTAGCAAAGTTCATCATATTAGCCGAGTTTGTCATCACATTACAAAGTCGATATCGATCATCTAAACTACCATCACATAGAAGAGAGCTGCGATCACGATGAGCATCATCGCGATGAAACTGGTGTTCACCCGGTTCCTCCTCTGCTCCCTCCTCTCTCCTGCTAGATAGCGCGCGTATCTAGCTTCCGCCTCCGCCCTAGTGGTGTACCCTTTGTAACTGTTACCGCTGAAACGGTGAACTTGTCTCCGACACTCCTCCCAGCCGTCGTAGACTCCGGGAACCTTACCCTTGTACACGACATACGACGGCATCTCTATGCACTAGACAAACAAAACGTTAGTAGCAATTCACAGACAATATATAAGCAATATATAAGTATGCAACAAAAGGATCGGAAGAGAAAAGCAACACATTAATAGCACAGTTCATGGTCCTACTAATAAATAGAATCAATTACATATAAGTTGAACTGACTGTCCAAACTAAAGAGACATACAAGTTCATTAAAGTTTAATTACAACATGAGCTAATCGATATTTCAGAACTACATAGCATCAATACTTTCGACTCGACTCAGGGACCGGAGCATGGACGAAGCTGCCGTCTTTCGTGATGGTCATGAATGTGCGGTCGTTGTCAGCCTGCATTTGTAGCGTTGTTTCTATTTCATTGTTGGACGGTTGATATTTGAGGTAGAACTGCCCCGAGGTACGAAGGACATCTTGATAGATGATTTTTGCAAACTCCGACTGGATGCGAAAGAGTTCTTGTCTGATGTCCGCGTCTTGGATTGCCGACAAGCGTGCGGCCCAATCTTTGAGATTAGTTGGTAGCATAAGTTGATTATGGTCCCATACGATCGCCCGCATGTCATGGAGGGCGTAGTAGGCATCCTTCTGACTGCCAGGCGGCTGCTTGATGCAGGGGAACCTCGTTACGCGGGTGAACACGTGCTTGCCGTACCTACAAATTGGCCTCCTGAAGGTGCCTCCAGATTTGGCGTAGCCGGGGAGAGCATCATCAAGAACTTTCTTCATATTTGTGTAGTCTTTCTTCGACTGACGGTCCGAGTCAAAATACGTGGCCATGGAATATTTCGGGCTTAAGAGGATGAGTGTGCAATGTGTGTCACTGCACAAAACATGGAATGTTAGAAAAAAAAGAACGATCGAAATCTAAGAAATCATATGTTACGGGGCGGTGAGGGGATGACTTACTCGGAAAAGTAAGGCACGAGGAAGTTATCCTTATCTGGGTTCGCCAGAATGACGCCTTCGAGGTATGAACTCGCGACTTGCCGGTCCCCAGCGCTGCCCAAGATCTTGGCACACATGTAGAAGGGGTCGACTATCACGATGTCCGGGGTCTTGTCTCTAATGATCCGCATCTCCATACTGAGCGAAAATAGCCGAATGAAGGTGTAGTGCAGCGGATGAAGGTTAAACATAGCGAAGATGTCATAAAACCGCAGGACGATCATACGCCCGATGGTGCTATCGACAAAGCCCTTGCCCTCTGGCACCTTGGCCATGAAAATCGGGTATGCCACATCATTCTCGGAGAGACGCCGCTTCTCCATAGAAAGAACACTGTCATGCAGACTCCGCATAGCACCGGTTGCAGCATTGAGCAGATTAGTCGGTAGCATCGGCCTACCCGACACATGCACCCTCCTCGAGATATCCTTAGGTGAAGGTGGCCCGTCCTGAGCACGGATCATAGTCGGTGCCGGCTAGGTCGCACCCTTGTTATTTTTTCTTTTCCGTCCCTTCTGCTTCTTCTGCTGTAATGGGATCGAGTTCTGCTCAGAGACCACCTTCTTGAGTGCGTTGGGGCTGATAATATTTCGCACCTCGGCTATCTGAGACTCGGTGAAGGCGGCAGCTGGAGGCGTCTCCTGAGAACTGAACGCCAGACGACGCCTGTTGCAATTGGGTTTCTTCGCGGTACCAGCTAGATCGCGATCGTCTTTTGCAGGGTTGGGTTCTTGAGAAGGAGGCCCCAAGAATTCGTCACCGTACCCATGTTCGTTGAAGTACTTATCGACGTTGGGAAATGTACCGTCGTCGTCGTCTGGATCCTGTGCCATATGCATGTCCGGATCAGCTGACGGCGGTAGCGTTGCAGCGGTCTTGCCATGGCTTGGCGCCGGCACGACTGGCGGTGTTGTCTGTGGGGTGGTGTCCCCCGCCCCCAAACGAATCTGGCTCTTCGGCCAAAGCATGGACCAGCTTATGCAGGCGCTAAGGGTCATCACATCATCTTCATCGGCCCCAAGGGGTCGATACGGAGGTAACAAGTCATCGCAGCCCCGCACCACCCGAACCAGTTGAACCCTATACACGGTGGGTGGCATCGGATTACCGTGGAACACGCGGTTACCCGGTTGAATGATTCTGGCCTTGGCGACATCGATCAACTCGCCGTCCACAAAGTGCAGGAGAGTGCATGGAACGTTGGGGGCGCCCTGCGAAAACATGTAGGGCATCAGGGATGCCCAGTCAAAGGCAAGGAGATGAAGTCATCGGCCGAGGCTTAGTTACCGTGATGGCGTCGAGCTCGGCTAATGTCAAGGCACCGCCAACGGCGGGCGTGCAAGTGACGGAGGGGCCGCTTGCTGCCGAGGTGCCGGCCGGCGTATTCTTCCCACACCCGGGTGCATTAAGCTCCAATGCCGGCGCCGACGCCGGAGACACCAATGCCGCCTCCGCCGGAGACACCAATGGCGCCGGCGCGTTGTGCGAGTTGCTGCCCATGAAGCTGGGAATCGGGGGCGGCCCCTGTTGGCCGCCCGTAATCCATGCCTGCAGCCCCTCAAGCAAGGTAGGCATAATGGCGGTGATCGTCGCTCCCAGTTGGTCTCGCACTTGCTCTTCAACTATCTCCGAAATCCGCGCCACTTGTGCCTTGAGTTCTTTAACCTCGCGCTCCTGGCTTTCCGAGCTGGTCTTTCTCTCCTTTCGCCTAGCCTTATAGTATTCCGACCATTTCGTGGACAAGCCTTTGCCGGCCACACGACCAGCTGACGACGGCTTACTGAACTTATCCTTGTGTTTCATTACGTTCAACGCCCTATTTAAAGTGGTGTCCCAAGGGGAGCTCTGAGACCCCGCGCTACTTCTTTCAGTGTCCTGCGGAAGGAATGCGAACCATTTAGAAATTTGGCTTCATTAATTAGAATGCAACCATATGGAGCTAATTACGCGGGGGTGTATTCCTTACCAGAAAGCTCAAGCGCCTTGATCTTCGGATCCGTGGTAAGCTCCTTTGTTACCGGGTCCACCTTGTACTGGGCCCTGACATAGTTCCTGGTCTGCTTGTCACGGTATTTATCGAAGAGGGGCAGTAGGCCTTGCTCGGCACGCTCCGCGTCCTCCTTGTCCCATATAGGTTCCGCCACTCTGTAACCGCCGGGACCGAGTGTGTGGTGTCCTAAGTTCAAGTCCCGCATATCTTTCCCCCACTGACTCGATTCCGCGGATGCGTTGCTCTCACACTTGATCTTGAACTCCAGGTAGTCAGCTTTGCTGATCGAAGGATTTGTCTCCTTGATCTTCTCATAAGTATCACCACTTAGAATCCTTCTCTTCACCGCGGCTCTCCAAGTAGCCAGGGCCGTGCTCATCTTCGTGAGGGCGGCACTGTTCACTTTATTCCATGAGAGGCGTGTGTTTTGCGAAGTCACCGGGGAACTTGTATCATTCGTGCAGATCCGTGAAGACGAGGTTGTGCAAATTCCCTCGGTCATGATGCCTTAGGTTCTCGGTGTTGATCGAGACGGTGCTCCGGAGAATTCACCCGAGTTGTCCCGCGTACCCACTGACTAATTCTTTGGGTGCCGTTGGATGCCCACTGGAGGACTGATACGTCCATTTTGCATCATGCATTTATATCGATATTTATTGCATTATGGGCTGTTATTACACGTTATGTCACAATACTTATGCCTATTCTCTCTTATTTTACAAGGTTTACATAAGGAGGGAGAATGCCGGCAGCTGGAATTCTGGGCCGGAAAAGGAGCTAATATTAGAGACCTATTCCGCACAACTCCAAAAGTCATGAAACTCCACGAAAGTTATTTTTGGAAATAATAAAAAATACTGAGCAGAAGAAATACGTCAGGGGGGCCACCACCTGCCCACAAGGGTGGGGGGCGCGCCCTACCCCCCAGGGCGCACCCCCTGCCTCGTGGGCCCCCTGTTGGCTCTCCGGTGGCCATCTTCTGCTATATGAAGTCTTTCGTCCAGGGAAAAATCATAAGCAACCTTTCGGGACGAGACTCCGCCGCCACGAGGCGGAACCTTGGCGGAACCAATCTAGGGCTCCGGCAGAGCTGTCCTGCCGGGGACACTTCCCTCCGGGAGGGGGAAACCATCGCCATCGTCATCACCAACGCTCCTCTCATCGAGAGAGGGCAATCTCCATCAACATCTTCACCAGCACCATCTCCTCTCAAAACCCTAGTTCATCTCTTGTATCCAATTCTTGTCTCATAGTCTGGGATTGGTACTAGTAGGTTGCTAGTAGTGTTGATTACTCCTTGTAGTTGATGCTAGTTGGTTTATTTGGTGGAAGATCATATGTTCAGATCATATATGCATATTAATATCCCTCTGATTATGAACATGAATATGCTTTGTGAGTAGTTACGTTTGTTCCTGAGGACATGGGAGAAGTCTTGCTATTAGTAGTCATGTGAATTTGGTATTCGTTCGATATTTTGATAAGATGTATGTTGTCTATCCTCTAGTGGTGTTATGTGAACGTCGACTACATAACACTTCACCATTATTTGGGCCTAGGGGAAGGCATTGGGAAGTAATAAGTAGATGATGGGTTGCTAGAGTGACAAAAGCTTAAACCCTAGTTTATGCGTTGCTTCGTAAGGGGCTGATTTGGATCCATATGTTACATGCTATGGTTAGGTTTACCTTAATACTTTTGTTATAGTTGCGGATGCTTGCAATAGAGGTTAATCATAAGTGGGTGCTTGTTCAAGTAAGAACAGCACCCAAGCTCCGGTCCACCCACATATCAAATTATCAAAGTACCGAACGCGAATCATATGAACGTGATGAAAACTAGCTTCACGATAATCCCCATGTGTCCTCGGGAGCGCTTTTCTCTATATAAGAGTTTATCCAGGCTTGTCCTTTGCTACAAAAAGGATTGGGCCACCTTGCTGCACTTTATTTACATTTGTTACTTGTTGCTCGTTACAAATTATCCTATCACAAAACTATCTGTTACCACTTATTTCAGTACTTGCAGAGAATACCTTGCTGAAAACCGCTTATCATTTCCTTCTGCTCCTCGTTGGGTTAGACACTCTTACTTATCAAAAGGACTACGATAGATCCCCTATACTTGTGGGTCATCAAGGACACTTCAATAAATTCCTCCTTGACGGTGCCGAGCACGTTCGGGCGCCGGTCCTTCCGTTGCCTCTTCGGTTGGCTGCCATCTGTGCGTGCGCTGCCATCATCAGTGGTGGCATCCCCGGCGGCACCATCAGTGGTGTAATCCCCGATGCCACTAGGGGTTGTGTAGTCGGGATCAGTGTCTTCCGCGGCGTCCTCATAGCGGTGAGGTTCTTCCTCCATCTCCTGGGACAACTCCCAGAATGGCTTGCCTGAACCGCCGGCCTCATCATTGTCGGCCATGTTCGCTCTAAATAGGAAAAATGGCTACTAGAGTTATTGGATGAGATCAGGGTAGTATCTATTCTTCTCAGATTTAGAGGAATATTTCCGTTTCGGTTGAGAATCGGGCACCTTCTAGGTCAAGAAAATTGGGCATGACCTTTGCTAATTTTCTTGACCTAGGAGTGCCCCATTCTCAACCGAAACGGAAATTAATCAACATTCACATCAGAAGCTGCCAGCATTGGAATTAGAAGCTGCCAACATTGGAACATCAGAAGCTGCCAGCATTGGAATCATTTCATAAGATAATTTTATCAAGCATCCACATCCACTCGAATCAATAGAGCAAACGGATCATTTGATCTAGCTCATGCCAGGCAATCAACCAAACCAAATATGTACGGGAAAGGCTCATCATGTTCACCCACCTCTATAACATTTAGGCCTATCTTCCATAGTATGCTGCCTCACTGCCACTATTTTTAAATTAATAGATACCTTAGAAACCAGAAACGAAAAAGAGAGGGAGGAGCACAAGCAAGGCTCACCGTTCCAGTTGCAGTTCGATCGGACGAACTCGCTGCTGGTGTGATAATCGTTGGGCGGGCGGTTGCTGGTCGGTGTCCCTTTCTGCTCCTACGAACCTGCGTGAGGGAGGAAACATCATCAGCAGAAGGGGAGAAGAGCAGTACTACCGTCATTAATAAGTGGAACATAGCAGAGAAATACAAAATATGTCATGACCAAACTGCAGTAACAACCAACAGTCATATTCAACATTTAATTAAAGTATAAGAAATTATATGACACCAGTAATGAAACAATACTACGCATGATTGATCTATGTGATCTGGGTTACAGTATCAGCAACCTTGCATTTCATTTTATAAAAAACTGTACTCCATCACCAAATTCATTGATGTTTCTAAGCAAAATTCACAAGTTCAGAGGATCACAAGTTTAGAAGATCTACAGTAGCAGCAGCATCACAAGTTGACAAAATTCAGTGAACTTAAAAGTTAGAACTAGAGCAGCATCACAACCCTAATTCCCTTGTTGGGTTTCATATTGGGATCTTGCCACTGCCCAAAAAATAGGTGCAGTAGGCAGGATTACATACATAAAACAGAGCACTAAGCAGCAAGCAGCAAGCAGCAAAAGGGCACTGATTTAGTACCATTGACAGTTCACAGCAGCAAAATAAATCCATTCATCCATCTATTCAATATGCAACAGCAACATCCACCCAGCCGGCTAACAAACAGAGGGGTGGGGAACAGGGAGAGATTCAGAATATCATTGTTGCTGCAAAAATCGGCATTCTATGAACACGGGAGCGGGCGTGGCCCAGCGTGCGTCGGCGGCGCTGCACGCGCAGGTGGGTGTGGGCAGGGACGGCGGCAACAACAGCAGGCAACGAGCAAAGCAGCATCAGCGCTAGCAGCGGCGGCGCAGAAGCAGAGCGTCAGCGAGCAGCGGTGGCAAGCAAGGCAGGCGCAGAGGAGCAGGCAACCGTGAGCGGCTACAGGCGCGCGCACGGATGACGCGGGTGAGCGGCGGGATGCACGCGGACAGCGCGATGGCGGCAAGGACCGGCCAGGCGAGGCGAGGCAGTACACGCCCGGGAGAATCGAGCTCCCTGCCATGGCGGCCGAGCGCCGGGTCGGCTAAACGGCGACGGATCGAGGCGGAGGAATGGGGAACGGGGAGGAGTTCACCGCGGTTCCGGGGACGAGCTCGAGGAGGCCGGGGGTGCAGTGAAGACGACGAATCCGTCGATGGCGTCGCGGTGGCCGGAGGTAGATGACGAGGTGGTCGATGGCGACGTTGCGGCGGCTCCTCAGCCTTGGCCCAGGGACGATGACGATGAAGAGGAACACTGGGCGGCGGCGCAGTGGGTCTGGGCGGCGGCGCAGGTAGGGGCGGTGGCGCAGTGGGTCGGGGCGGCGGCGCAGGTCGGGAGCAGCAGGTCGAGGGCTCGGGGGCAGCAGTGGGGATTGGGGATTTGGGATCGAAGGTTTTTTTATCTTTGCCTTTTTTAGTGGGGGGAGGGTTAGCAATGGCGCACCTTCTCCTGGTGCGCCATTACTAACTTTTTTTTATTTTTAGTTGCATGTAATAATTTTTTAGAAAATGACCATAAATTTTAAAATGTTACGATATAAGTAGTTATTACTATTTTTCAAATACTTGCGTTGCAAAACATTTGTGAATTGGTAAAACATTTATGAATATGAAAAAACATCATCAAATTTGAAAAAATATTCATGAATTCAAAAAGTGCCCATGAAATTTAAAAATATTCATGAGTTCAAAAAATATTAACAAATTTAAAAATATTCATGAGTTTAAAAAATGTTTGCAAATTTAAGCAGGAAAAGGAACACTGAAAAATAAAATACTAGAATAAACATAAATAAAAATTGGTATATCAATGGCGCACCTTCTAGGGGTGCGCCATAAACACCGTGATAGCAATGGCACACCTTCTCCTGGTGCGCCATTACTAATTTTTTTTATTTTACCAGAATAAACATAAATAAAAACAATTAAAATACCAGAAGAAAACACAAAGAAGCCCAAGGTGCATGTAAATGATGATTTGCAACAAAACAAGAGGGAGAAGAACAAAAATTCCAAATCCAAGAAGAAGGTGGTCGATACTTCAACTTGGTGATGAAGACTACAATTTAAACCATTGTGCAAAGATTTAGAATTAGATGACATGGTTGAAATCAAGTGATACATGTAATAATTTAGTTGCATTTAATAATTGAGCTTGCCACTGACACACACACACGTGGCCGACACGTCGTGATTCGATCTTAGCTGTCTTTTCACAATCTTCTTGCCCTTCTTTTTCGCAAATGGAGTTCTTCTCTTGAATGGACGTCCTTTAGGTAGGGTGGTCCTGCTTCTTCTTGTGGTGTATGGTACTTCATCGTCGTCGTCATCTTCCATCTTCGGGTCGCCGTACTTGTCAAAGTCTTGCTCATTGGCGACTCCATCCATTCCGATGATCTTCCTTTTGCCTCTCCTCACGACAACACGACTGGGCTTTGACGGGTCGGTAATGAAGAAGCATCGGTCCACTTGGGAAGCCAGTACCCATGGCTCATTTTTCGCGGTGACGTTTGCGCCCGCGGTCTTGGATTTGGCTTCGGGTATATCCATGGTGGTGAAATACCGGTCTTCTTTTAGGACGCTCTTGGCCCATCTGACACGGAACATCGGGACCTTCTCTCCAGCGTAGCTCAGGTCCCAGATGTCCTCAATCCTTCAATAGTATCTGTCCTTGTCGTTACCGGTGTAGGATTCCATCGTTACCCCGGAGTTCTGATAATCATCGCTCTTCATGTCCTTTTCCTCGGTGTAGAATGTGTAGCCGTTGATATCGTACGCCTCATAGGTCATCAGGTTGTGCTCGGCGCCCTGTGACAAGGCGAATATGAGTTTTTCTTCCGCGGAAGAATCCTCATGTAAAGGGTACGACAGAAGCTTCTCCTTTGAACCAACGCGTGAAACATGAGTTGTGCTCTTTGATTATATCTCCGTCCGTCCTCTGTTGGCCTCGGTCATTGTACGTCTTCTCAATAAAGGTTTTGTGCTCTACCACCCAAGGATCGACCACGTCTATGTGTTGTAGCGCGACTAGGTTTGCTCTTTCAAAGTCGGCGAGTCAACCCTTGAAGTCGACATGCATTTCGCGGCGACCCTCGCGGTGACCCCATCCAGCGAGCCTGCCGAGGTGCCTGTTGATGGGCAGACCAGCGGGGTTCTCGATGCCTAGATAATTCGTGCAGTAGGAGATGCACTCTTCGGTCAGAAAGCCCTTGGCTATGCTTCCATCTGGACGTGCCCTGTTGGGAACGTATCCTTTGATGACACCATTCATCCTTTCGAACGGCATCATGCTGTGCAGGAACGTCAGCCCGAGTTGGATGATATCCTCCACGATATGGACCAGCAGATGCACCATAACGTTGAAGAATGCGGGCGGGAAGTAAATCTCAAGCTCGCATAGTATCACCACGATCTCTTCCTGTACCCTTCTGAGTTGCCTCATGCCAAACGACCTCCGAGAGATGACATCGAAAAAGTTGCATAGGCCAAATAGCGTTTCACGGACGTGCGCGTCCATGATCCCACGGGTTGCAACTGGAAGTATCTGCGTCATCAGCACGTGACAGTCGTGAGACTTCATCCCGATGAACTTCTGCTTCGCTGAGTCTAGGTATCTGCTTATCTTCCCCGCGTAACCGTAAGGAAGTTTTACTCCTACGAGGCAGGTGAAAAACTGCTCGATCTCCTCCTGACTTAGAGTGAAGCACGCGGGAGGGCAGTCATATTCGATCTTCTTGGCCTTTTTGCCTTCGCGACGACTTTCCGTGTCCTTCGCCGCTCCTCGTACGCGGGCGTCTTCGGAGTTCGGGACAGATCCTTGCGTTTTCTCCATGAGTCATCGTCGCGAAGCCACCTTCGATGTCCCATGAATACGGTTTTCGAAGACCCGGGATCTCTATCTAGCTGGCGATACGTTGTGTCATCCATGCACCTGACGCATGCACAAAATCCGTGGACCACCTGCCCCGCGACATATCCGTAACCGAGATAGTCGTGCACCCTCGTGAGCAGTGCGGCTCTCATAGGGAAATATTATTTCTCTGCGGCGTCCCACGTATTGGCTGGCGTTTTCCACAATGTGTCTAGCTCCTCTTTCAGCAGCCCCAGATACAGATTGATGTCGTTCCCTGGTTGTTTCGGCTCTTCAATTAGCATACTCATGTGAATGTACTTCCTCTTCATGCACAACCAGGGGGAAGGTTGTACATCCACACAAACACATGGCAGGTGCTATGTGTGCTTCTCTGGCTGCCAAATGGGTTGACTCCATCGGTGCTCGCGCCCAGCACGATGTTCCTTGGATCGTCCCCAAATTCTGGGTGTTCGAAGTTCACCGCTTGCCACTGGCTCGCATCCTTAGGGTGACTCAGCATCTTGTCTTTTTTATTTATCTCTGGATCATTTCCGTCATCTTCTCCTCCCTATCCGCGTGCCAATGCTGGACCTTTGCTAGCTTAGGGTCCGCGAAATACCGCTGCAGACGAGGAGTGATCGGAAAGTACCACACCACTTTTCGAGGAGCTTTCTTCCTCTTCTTGTATCGAGTGACGCCGCACACCGGACATATGGTAGACTTCGCGTGCTCGTCCCAATAAATGATGCAATCGCTCATGCACACATGGTATTTCACGTGCGGTAAATTCAAAGGACACACGATTTTCTTCGCCTCCTCGAAACTGGTCGGGCACTTGTTCCCCTTGGGAAGACGTTCGTGCCAGAATGACATGTTCTCATCGAAGCATGCGTCGGTCATTTTGTGTTTTACCTTCATCTCCAGAGCCATGAGCGTTACTTTCAGGCGGGTATCCTCGGGCCTGCACCCTTCATACAATGGAGTAACAGCGTCTATCTCCAGTTGATCCAGCTTGGCTTTCTCTCGGGCGGTAGCTCTTGCGTTACCCGTCTACTTGAGAAGCAGCTCTTGAATATGAGGGTCCTGCACCCAGCCCATCGATGGTCCATCGTCGTCTGCTCCGGCATCTTCATCTTCATGATCATGCCCTTCGTCTTGATCTTCCTCATCATCATGTCCGGCATCTTCTACATGATGACTGTGTCCTGCATCTACTTTGTGATCATGTCCTGGAGATTCTTCGTCTTCTCGCCCGCCCTCACCGCGGTTGTCTTGCTGCCATTCCTTATTTCTTGCCCGGCCCCATGGACAACTTCATAATCATCTTCATCACCTTGCCACCGATAGCCATCCATGAAACCACGCAAGAGCAGGTGGTCCCGCACCTGTCCGGAATCCGGGTCCATAAGGCTCTTCAGCTTGCATCTTCGACACGGACATCTTATCTCCGTCTCATTCTTTTGAAGCATCTTGGCCTTCGCGGAGCTCAAAAACCTATTCACGATGCCTTCGGTCATCGTGCGGACCATGGTCGCCTGCGGGGTAGAGCAAAACGATATTTTAGAACCAAAACAAGTTTGGCATGACTTTGCCTAAAAATAGGACCAAAAGGAATGCATAGTGCCAAATTCTCGCCGAAACGGAAATGAATCAACATTCCGGCAAAATATTGGCAACTATCGCATTTCAAATACTGGTACCTGCAAACACAAACATATGCAACACCACGAACATACGTAGATCTAGGCCATAAAAAGTGTGTACGTTGTTTGAGGGAGAAAAAAAGTAGATCTAGAACATAAAGAAAGCTTTCCCCTTACTTACCTATCAAAAAAAAGAAATTTAACCACTTAATTTGGGTGAATCTATGGTGCAAATGAGGTGAGGAGGAGGTGGCAGCCGAGACCAAGCTTGGTAGAGGTGGAGAGAATGAAGTGGGGAAAGTGAGTGTGGTAGGTGGCTGTCAAAAATATCTAGCTGCTCCCAGGTTACGAATGGCGCACCACCTAAGAATGCGCCATTGGTAACCAGGGTTACTAATGACGCACCTGATGTGTGGTGCGCCATTACTAGTTTTGAAAAAAAATAAAATAAAATTGTTAGTAGTGGCGCACCGTGGGTGTGGTGCGCCACTGCTAAGTCTGGGGAGGGGTGTGGGGCCAGGACAAAACTAGTAATTGCGCACCACATACCAGGTGCGCCATTAGTAATATGGCCATTAATGGCGCACCTATATCTGGTCATGGTGTGCCATTAGTGTCCATATTAGCTATAGCCGTTTTTCTAGTAGTGAGCGACACGCCTTCAATGAGATAGCCGCGCGGCGTCGTGGTCGCGAGGTAGGCAGCGTCGTCGTCCTCGATAGCGACGACGAAGAGGCGCCCGGGACGACGCTGGTCAGAGGTGTAGTAGGGATGGCGGTGGTTGCAAGCAGGATGGCGGCGACTACACCCGGTTCTATAGGCTCCTTGGCATGTAGAAGGCGGGCGGGCGGCAACGGCGGCGTAGTAGTTCGAGGCGTAGTTTCGTTTTTAGTTAGTTTTTAATTGATGTTTTAAGTTTTTTTATAAATATCAATGAAATCGCCTAGTTTGGATGAATTTTCTCACACGTTTGCCAAATTTTGGCCAAATTTCTGTTGTAAAAATCAACGTATGGGGGCGACCTGGGGGCGGCGCTGAAAAACCTACCGCCCGAGGCCGATTTTATCATCCGTTCGCCCTCAAGCGGCGCTATTTTAAGCCCCTGGGGGCCGAACGGCCGGAGATGCTCTAAGAGCAACTCCAATGGGGCGACCCATTTCGTCCGCCCGTGTCCGTTTGGGTCGGCGCAGGCAAAAGTGGTGGCCCAACGCGCCGACCCAAACCCAATTGGAGTCCGCTTCGCGTCCGCGCCGACGCATTTGCGGCCCAAATTTGTGCCCCAAATGCGTCGGCGTGGACGCGGAAGGGACACCACGCGCGCCTTCTCGGTGTCTGCCGCGGCCCCACTTGGCGGTCGTCCAACCGCCCGCCAGCTACCTGGTCAGCTTAATTTATGACCACGGGCCCACACGTCAGCGACGGCGGTCGCCCTTTTTTAAGCCGACCGTGCGGCGGGGCTGTCCTCATCCAGCCAGCCCCCGTCCACATCTAGGCACGCTCGCTCCCCCGTCGCCGGCAAACCCTAGCCAACCCTAGCCACCCCAGCCGTGCCAAATGGGGATCTTCTCCGGCACCGGCAGCAGCAAGGCCAAGGGCAAGGCCACCGCTGTCCCTTTCCCCTCGGAGTTCCTCCTGCCTCCGCCGGCGCCGGCTCGCCGGCAGAGGCAGCGCGTGAACGTGCCAGTGCACCAGGCGGAGTGGCACTGGCAGCACCGCGTGCCGCTGCCGGCACCCTGCCGCACGACTGGCATCTGGATCCAGAGAGGATCCCAGTGCCAGCGGCGCCGCGGTCGGCTAGGGCGCACACGGAGGAGGTGCGGCGCCGGCGGGCGCTGCTGACGCCGGAGCAGCGCCGCGCCGCCGCCTACGCATCCGACTTACCGAACTGGAAGAGGTGGTTCACCTTCGAGTACGAGGAGGCAAGGTGACGCGGCGTGCGCGAGGTCGACCGCAGCATGCCGCCGGCCCGCTCGTCGTCCGCTAGGAGGACCAGGCGGCGGAGGACGCCTACCAGGCGGCCCTTGCGGCGGTCTACCGCGAGAGCGAGGAGGACGAGCGGCGCAGGGCGGAGGCGGTGGAGGAAGAGGAGGCTCGGTACGAGGCGGCCATTGCCCTCTCCGCGGCGGGCGACTGCGTGCTGCCGCCGGTGGCCCCGCCGTCCCCTCCCCGATGCCGCGTCAAGGCCGAGCCGGAGCCGCAGCCGGAACCAGAGCCGTCCCCCATCGAGCGGTACTCCTGGACGGGAGTACTGCGCGAGTGGGTCTCCGCGCCACCGGTTTGGATGGAGGCGACGCCGACGCAGGAGGCGGCGTAACTCGAGATGTGGCGCCAGCGACGGCTGGCCGAGGAGCGCCGTCACGACGAGTACGAGGAGATGCTCGAGCGCGACCTCGAGGAGGAGCAGCGCGAGGCTGAGGAGGAGGTGCGCCAGGCCGCGGCTGCACAGGCGGCCGCACAGCCCCCCGCGCCGGCACAGCTGCCCGCGGCCGACATCGCCGTCGCCTGGAACACGGCGTTCCCTGGGCCGGCCCTGTGCCGACGCTCATCGACCTCACCGACCCGGAGGAGGAGGACGACGATGTCGCCTAGGGCAGCGCGCCGCCTCGTAGTTTAATATGTTTTTAATGCTAATGTAGACGCTAGGACTCTCGCCGGCCTTCCTGGCCGGCTTTAATGTTTAATTAAGTTGTCTTTATTTTAAATATGCATGCATTGTTTTTTTCAACGCCGTCGAAATGGATCGGGCGAGCATTGGACGCATACGTTGATCCAAACATGAAATCGGACGTCCGTGTCCGTCTGGCCGACCCAAACGAACAAAAAGTGGACAAAATCACCGTCTGTTTAGGTCGGCCTCTTGGAGTTGCTCTAAGATGGACTTTTCCCTTTCCATTTGAAAACAAAAGGCACCCATGGTTCAGCAAGTTTCGAGTTTGTCTGGCGGCTGGACCGGACTGACGGCGGCTCCAGCCTCCGGAGCTGCCGAGCTGCATCGCATCGACCGCGTATTTGTTTATGCATGGACCGACTGGATGGGCTCTTTGCGGGTTCCAGCAGCCGATCTCTTTTCACTCATAAAAAAAGTGAATTGGACGATGGTGCCAAGGTTTGAACGGAATCACCGGGTCAGGAAGGCCCTCTCTCTAATTGCAGAAAAATAAAAATAAAGGCTCACTGCACATGCATACTGTGGTGTTGAGGGTCACTCAAGTGGCGCTGGCTATAATAAGAGTGGTGTCAGAATCTTTCGCTTCGGGACGATCTTGTTGGATCGCGGCTTGCAGCACAAGAGAAGCTTCAGATGCATTGTATCTGGACGCGGTTGATCCATTCAGAGCTGGCACCGGTAATGTGCACCGTAAGTGTGCGGGGGTAAACACGTTTCACTGGTTGTACTCCTTCGGTTTCTTTTTGGGCAGCGTCAGGCGCCGGTGCGCCGGCCCAGTTTTTTCGCCGGTCCAGCCCCAACCGTTCGATCTAACTTAAAAAAGCCATCCGATCTGGCATCTTCTCCCTCCCTGAGTCGTCTTCAACCTCTGCCCCACGCGCCTTCGCCCCTCTGCCCCACGCACCTCCGCCCCTCTGCCCATGCGCCTTCACCTCTGTGCGCAGCTCCGCGAGGGCGCCGCTCGCCGGCCGCCGACCGCTCGCCGCTCGCACTCGACGCCCCACGACCCCTCTACGGCTCGCACCCGGCGCCTCACAACCCCCCTCGTGCAGCTCCCCCTCAACCTGATTGCAACTCCGTCGTAGATCGGTTGCAACTCCTGCCATTGACGCTCCATGGATGTAGCACCGCCGCCGCCGCCGCCCGTCGTCAACGCTCGCTGCCGGAATTGCGCGGTCAACGACCACCAGTAAAAAAACGACATTGAACAGATGTAGCAAAAAATATTGCCTATAGTCGCAAAACACATCACCGGTTGTAACAAAAAAATGACAGACGGTTGCAGCAAAATCGACCACCGGTTATAGCTTTTGTGTTTGCCGGTTCCAGCAAAAACAGCTTCTGTTTCCAGCTCGGGGCTTCTCTGGTAATACAACGGTTGTAGCACAACACAGTCACCGGGGTTCGGCAACCTCATTATAAAGGATGTAACAAAATGATAGTGCGGTAGTAGCAAAAAACCAAAACCGTTGTAGCAAAAAGTGGTACAGAATGATTCCAGCAAAAGAACATGGCAGCAAAAATACGAAGACGGTGGTATCAAATTAGTACACTGGTTCCAGCAAAAACAAAAATGGGAGCAAAATCTGGGGTTGGTTCCAACAAAACCCGAAGACACTACTAGCAAAATTTAGAGCTGGTTCCAGCAAAAAAATGGCATGGTTCCAGCAAAAAATACTGCTGTCAAAAAAGGAATTGCTGTGACCGGCAAAATCAAAAGCTGGAACCAGCGATGCAGGAAGCTACAGCCGGTGATTAGAAAGATGCAAGCGATTGATTAAAAAGTTGCAACCGGTGATTCTTGATTCTGAAAACTGGTACTGGTGATTCAAAAAGCTACAACTAGCTGAACAAAATGCGACAACCAGTTATTTCAAAAGCTGGAACCAGCGATTTCCGAAAAACAGATGCAAGAAATAGATTTTGAAGAAAAACTTGAAAGGGATGATTTAGAAAAGATGCAACCGATTTAGCAAGAAGCTACTACCGGTGATCCAAAAAGCTACAACCGATGAGCATAAAAAAGGGCAGATCTTGCACCGGCCATGGCTGCTGGGGAGGGGAAGGGGTCGCCGGAGTTGCAGCCGCCGGCCATGCCCAGCAGTGAGCTCGTGTTTTTTGTGGTGGCTATGGAGGTGCTCGCCGCAGCAGGCTGGGAGCTGTTCCGTGGCGGCGATTCACAAGCGGTGGAGCAAGCAAGGCCATGGCTACTGCAGGGGAAGAGAGCAAAGAGAGGACGAGGAGAGATTGAGGGGATAAACTGCAGCTTGGGGAAGAGATAAGATTTAAGTGGTTCAGCGGTGCGTTGGCCCACTTAAAAAAAGGTGTGCATGTGAGGGGAGTGGTGGGACTGTTCCGCGTGAGACCGGCCGAAAGCTTCCACCGGCGCACCGACGGGAAACGTTTTCCTTTCTTTTTACCTCGTAATATTATAGTACTAGCAATTTTCTGAAGTCAAAATTTGTAAAGTTTAACCAAGTAGTACTTCATGTTGACTTTGTATTCTGAATGCTAATGGACCGCGCGTTGGAACGAGTCATAAATATTGCAACTAGTTCAACAACCAATCTCTTCTCTACTACCTAAAAGAAACGTAAGGTTCCGTCTCCCCTCTTACGTCGCTCGCAATCTTCGTCCGTCGTCGCTCATCCCGCGCAGGCGCGCATGGGCCAAGCCCCGCAAAGCCCACATGGGCCACATCTCTCTCATCGACACACACACACACAATGGCTAGGTGTAGGGTTAGCGTCGGCTTCATCCCCAGTTCCCCACCCCGCCCCTCAGCTCCTCGGCCATCGCTCGCCGTCCTCGGCACCACCTCGCCGCCGCGCTGGTCCACCCGTGGTCCTCCACCGGCCGCTGCAGCCCCTGTACGCCGCCCGACGACCTCCTCCGCTGCCCTCCCTACCCCGACCAGGGGCACAACCGCGCAGCCGCGCCGGTCAGACCAGCCACCGCTGGAGGCCCAAGCAGCCACCATCTCCACCTCGTCGGCCAGCACATCTCTAGCAATCGCTGCTCGCCGCCCCCACCATCGGCTGTACGGCGACGCCCCTGAGCCCCTGCCTTCCCTATCGCGCTATGGACCCTTGGATCAGCCAGATCCGAGCACCTCCGGGGCCGCCTTGGCATGTCTTCGGCACCTCCGCCAGAACCTCTTCGGCCCCATGTAAGTGGTGTGACGTGTTTCTTCATTGATTGGGAATGATATTGTTCCTAGATGAAGCCTCGGAAGAAACTTAGATTCTTCTCCGTATGTTGGAATCGATTGTTTATTGATTAGTCAAGGTTGATTTGAGTCGTCTATGTCTGCAAGTGCTCAATTCCAACCTTAAAACCAGTCACAAATTTGATTTGGTCCATGTAAATAGCCTACTGTTTAGTTAACTTTTGATGTTTATAGGTAATTAATTACTTCTATGTGTGGTGTCCTAATTGCTAAACGAATAAATTTAAAATAGTTATGGTGTATTTAATGATTCAGAAAGGGTACAAGTATGCATACATGGTTCTATTCTCTATTTTCAGGTTTAGGTTATTTGGATTGTACATCAGTATGATATTTCTTCTCTCCTCAAGTCTCAGATCTGCTTTTCATCCCCCTTTGGTTTGTTTCATGAGGATATTTTCATTCAGTGCATACATGTTGATTCGTTCATGTGTTTAAAAGTACGAGCAGAATGCTGGATGTCCTTGCAGTAGTAGCCCAGCAGAGGATCTTCCTAGCGATTTGGATGTACAGAGTTTATGATACGGAAACATAATTTTGTCTTTGTACAGATATCGGGTTTTCTCCTTTCTATTTGTGAACTCTTTTGATATGTTATTTACTCCTAATTTCAACTTTTCACGGTTTGTTCTTCCAGGATTTCAGGGAGTATGGACCATGTATGGACAGATGTGATCCTTAACTGTCGTTGTTCTTGGCGTGTTGCTGCCATTTTACTGGGTAGAATCTATGCACGGCCGAGACCTCAGTCTATCCACTGTAAGTCATGCCTTTTGATCAATTGTTCGCAGTCGCTGAGATATTTTTCTACATGCCCGTTTTGTTGCTCAAATTCCTGCTTTCATTTAGGTACGAGTGTTTAATGAATTTACTCTTCTCCATGGCGCGTCCATGAGGGCAGAAATTTCATACTTCAAATCTGCTTGGCGAGAAGTAAGTTATCTGGTGATTGCTTATTATATGCTTGTATTTTTACTGCTGAGCATAGAAACTTATTATATGCTTGTATTTTTCAGCCTTTTCAGGCCTGGAGATGTCCTTGTGAACTGGTCAGTGATTTTCGGAAAGTGGAGCTGCATTCAAGGTTTGAGATATAGTTTATGTCGACTGGATGAGTTGTTTGATCTCTTTGCCCTGTTCTTCGAGATGGGTTGCGATGAAAACTCTTGGGGCCATGAGCAACACTTGAGGCTCCTCTTCATAAGCACAAAAGCTGCAGCAAGCAGAAATTGGAGAGGTAAACCTAATAGTGTTCATTATGAGCTAATCTGGACCATGTACAGAGTCCGCCACAGTTCAAACAAAATCTCTGTACTGAAGGTGGTGTGGCGTTGAAGCTGTCATGTCCTCGGCCATGCCCACCCATTGAAATCTCTGTTATTTTCCTCTACTTGTATTCCACCTTTTCGTTGCAATTCAATTTTTAGGATCAGCAGTATCTATGCGATTAATTTCAAACTTCGCAGGATCTTTCAACATGTCAGTTACACTCTAATAAGTATTCATCTTTAATTTCCTACCCTATAGTGGGCAACACAGTTTGTTCTATGTGCATGAACACTGATAAATTAATTTGTGTTAGTATGTAGTGGTTCAAGGATGCTAAAATTTTGTACTATAATCTGTTTCCAGGTGCTTGAAACTTGCTTTTTTGTCGACCTATATTGCAACTTTTGCTGTAATCAGCATAGAATTATATTGCTGCATTACGACGCTTTCCATTAGAACACACGACTTATGTTGATCATGCAATTGTGTTCTTTGTTTTTTCTGTTTTGTGCAGTTGAAGAGCTTTGTACAGAACCGGAGATTAGGAGGAATGGAAATATAAGAAACAATTCAAGAAGATTCCCTAGGGAAGCAAAAATTGTTTCCTGGTCTGTGTAGGTCCATTTAGGAAATTAGATGACTGTTGTAATATGAATTTTACATCCGTTCCAAGAAAAAGTGATGTTTCTATTTACATCCATTTTGGTGTGATAAATATTGGTTCTGAACGTATGCTTTCTCTTTCTATGTGTTGCAACATATAAATTGTGTGAATTTTTTGGGACAACTATAAAAAGTCAAAATTTATGTTCCATGTTCGTAACTGGATTTATCAAATACCATATAATGTAGTATATATTGAGCTTAGTGTTTCCACACACTTGCTAGATGGAAGAATGAATGGCATTATGCAACGTGGTTTTTGAAGCTGGTGGAAAGAATGTTCTCACTATTTTGCGTGCCAATGAAACCACGTTAAGTGCCTTCAGGAACTAATCAATTGCCCTCCTGGTGATGCATAAGTTAAGCAATATGGCTGTGAGTAAACAGTATTAGATTTTGCTACAATGTGCTTGGTCTCATAATTGATTACTATTTGTTCTAGCTTTGATATTGCATGTATATGTCATCAACTTGGGTTTGTCCGATCGGAGCTTCCACGGAGGTGTATGCTTCGATGCTGCTTGATGTGCATGAGAAATTTGATGCTGCTTGATGTGTATGAGAAATTTGAAGGTAATATTTGTTTCACAAGATTGTTGTTCATCATTAAAATATTTATGCCCCGTTGCAACGCACGGGCAATGTCCTAGT
>NC_057799.1:605509228-605518789 GCF_018294505.1 Triticum aestivum
GAGAAATTTGAAGGTAATATTTGTTTCACAAGATTGTTGTTCATCATTAAAATATTTATGCCCCATTAATTGCCCTCCTGGTGATGCATAAGTTAAGCAATATGGCTGTGAGTAAACAGTATTAGATTTTGCTACAATGTGCTTGGTCTCATAATTGATTACTATTTGTTCTAGCTTTGATATTGCATGTATATGTCATCAACTTGGGTTTGTCCGATCGGAGCTTCCACGGAGGTGTATGCTTCGATGCTGCTTGATGTGCATGAGAAATTTGATGCTGCTTGATGTGTATGAGAAATTTGAAGGTAATATTTGTTTCACAAGATTGTTGTTCATCATTAAAATATTTATGCCCCGTTGCAACGCACGGGCAATGTCCTAGTTATGTTAAACATACACATTTAGGTTCCTCATGCACATGAAACAACATTATCGACTTCTTCTTCTGCTGCTGCTGCTGCTGCTTTGCAAATAGACGAGTGCAATTTTCAGATTTCAACAAAAAGAAAGCAGCTTCCGGCCGAGTCATGATTGTATAATATTTTACCAACTGATTTATTTCCCTCTGCATGATATCACAGTGTGCTTCTATTCTAAGTAAGCAAAAATCTGTTGTCTGTTTTGCAGCAGCGGTTCATGTCAGTTGCTTCGCCTGCATCGATATGTGCTCTCGTTGCCCGTCAGCACCACACGTAACTTCTTTGTGTTCCACGAAGCCTCCTACAGTTTAGATGTCACAGTTTTTTAAACTTCTCTGAATTATAATTCATGCACTGACAGGCTTGCAAATAGGTTTGGAGTGGCCTAATTGTGATTGATAGCTAGTCGGGGTAGGAAGAAGGAACGAGTAAAGGTTAAATGGGATAATTATGCTCATTAGTTCACTTCTGAACTTTCTGAACATGATAATCCTGAATTTTGATGTTTTTGGAGCTGGAAGCTTGCAGCAGGTTAAGCTACTGTGCCACAGGACACTTGCAAAATCACAGAACAAAGAACTGAGATGGGCTAGGAGATTATATCCCTTTATTTGCACGAATGATACATAATGGTGCCTAGATGATACAACACAATTGTAGCACTGCAATGATGCCTAGTGCGGCCGCAACCTGGTGTATGACGAGAAGCTACCGTGTGGTGGTGCCGGCGGCATCCGTAGAGACGATGGGCACGCGGATGGAGTGTCCGTGATGAGGACATCCCGCGAGGGCTCAGCTCAGGGCGGCGAGCCCGTGTACGAGCAGCGGCGTGCGGTGGTGCCGTTGTTGTATGGGGAGGAGGCGCCGGCGGCGGGGTTGTTGACTGCTTGCTCGGCCATGGGCCATGGCCATCTACTCGTTGAACCAGATGGACATATTTTTTTTAGACAAACCAGATTTTTTTAGTAACTTGAGACAAACTAGATTTTTTAACACAACACAGACGCAAGCGCTCATCTGTACACGGATACACTCGTTCCTATGAACGCACACGCACACCTTAGAGCATCTCCAGCCGCGCCCCCAACAAGGCCCCCCAGGCGGTTTTTCGGCCGTCGGCGCCGAAAAATCAACCCAGTCGCACCCCCAAGGGCCCATTTTTCGCCGGCTCGGGCCGAAATTGGCGCCGACGGACCCAGGCCGAACCCGGCCCGCTGGAGGCGCTCGGGGGCGCCGGGCGAATCGTTTTTGGCGCGAAAGAGGCGCTGCCCTCCTTGCCAGCGACTCGTCTCTCTTCTCGCCGCTTCGTCGTCCTCATCGCCTCGTTTCCCGCGGCGAATCAATGCCAAAGCTGCTGCGCGCTGCCGTGCCGGTCAGCCTCCTCTATTGATGCCTCACGGGCGGCGCAGTGAAGACCGGACGACGCGTGTCCCTCGCCCGCCACGCGTACACGCGGCGGCCACGCGTACGCGCGGCGCCTCCGCCTATATAAGCCGACCCCCAGCGCGCCGGTGACATGCAAAGAGTCTCCACCGCCGACACACCATTTCTCCCCCTTTCCTCCTTTTCCTCTCGCCGTCTCCAGTTCAAAGCATGGACGAGCGCTTCCCAGGCGAAGGCGCGGCGGCGAACGGCTTCGGCCGCCGCCACCTTCACGAGGACGAAGCTCGGCTCCTCTTCGAGGCAGAGTACCCGGTCCCGCCAGACATGCGGGTGCCCGGGGCGTGGAGGATCAGCGCCGGCGGGGTCCCGATGCCACCACCGCCCACCGGGGCGGCGCGGCGGGCGGAGATCGCGCGTATCCCCGCCTCCCTGCCGCGGGCGGCGAGGGAAGGTCCACGGTACGTCCCCGACAACCCGCTCTGGGAGCCCGACTTCTGCCGCCGCCACGCCGAGCAGCTCGAGGCCACCAACGGCGTCGTGCCCTCCGAAAGGCTCAACTCCGAAGGGCGGCGCCGATGGTGGGGCGTGCCCGGCCGCACGCTGGAGGCCGTCCTCGAGTACATCGAGGGTGGCAACACGCCGAGGCTGGAGTACCCCGCTCCCCCGTCCTTCTCTCGCCGACGTGGGAGCTCGTGGACGCCGAGGCGCATGGACCCCGGGGCGTCCTCCTCCTCGTCCGACCGCTCGTCCGGCTCTCCTTGCCTCCGCCCCGTCAAGCCGGAGCCCCAGGACACGCCGGTCAGCCGGCGCACCCGCAGCTCCGGCGTCCGCATCGACGACTCCACCCCCGCCTCTGGCCGCCTCGTCCTCGTCAGGCCGAAGCCGGAGCCCGGCCTCCCCGCGGAGTACGAGGAGATAGCCCGGCGCGGCTTCTCCGACGAGGACGCCCTACAGTGGGCGCGGGACGACTACCTCCGTGACGAGATGGTCCGGCAGCGCCGGGCCCTGGAGGAGATAGCCGCCCGCAAGCGTGGGCGCGAGGACGAGCACGGCGTGGTGATCCTCGACAGCGATGCCGACGAGGACGCCCCCAGACCGTCCAACCCGCCGCGCCAACCGGAGGAGGGTTGCAGCAGGGACGACGGCCGCGGAGGAGGCGACGACGACGGCGGCAACTACAGGCTGTTCTACAGCCTCCTCGGCATGTAGAGCTGCAAGGGCGGCGGGCGGCGAGGAGCGGCGAGGGAGACGGCGGGCCTAGTAGCTTTTTTTATTTTTTTGTAAATATTTTAAATATGTATGAACTCGCCGAAGTTTGGTTGAATTTGCGCCGTGTTTGTGCCGGAATTTAATTTTCAAAAATAACGCGGGCGCCGCGACTGGGGGGCATCACGTCCCCAGCACGCGTTTTGCGCCGGTGCGCCTCCAGGGGGCGATTTTTAGCGCCTCCTGGGGGGCCAACCACTGGAAATGCTCTTACCCTTATGAGCACTTTTGAGAGACCGAGCCGGTATATCATCTTGGGATTTATGAAGTCATCGTAGACGCCTCGTCGTCGACGGGAACGTCTCCTCCCACTAAAAGTGCAACACTGAAAATCCTAAAATCAATCCTGAAATAATGCAAGTATCAGGACTTAAACTTTGATAGGCTGGAAATACCATCGTTTCTCTAACCATTCAACCACTGGTTGGTTCGCTTGGGACAAACCAGATAAGCACATGGGATCGGGCGTGCCTGGCATGCTGCTGCGTGGGTCTCCTAGTCTAGGAATGGGCGAGAGGTTCCTAGACTGATACGGGCCGAGCACTAGGGCAAAGAGCTGGATGTTTTCCCGCGTTCAAAACTGGGAAGGGCTCGACCGAAGGCAGATCCTATTTGGTGTCGTTATAGCCCATTTTTGCAAACCGGCGTCTGAAGCACACCCTCACCCCCTTCCTGCGAACTGGGCTGGCCCGTTTAACTTTTTCTTTCTTTACTGTCAAAGAGAAAAAAAGGGTGTGACAGCGCAGTGGGGTTTGAATGTGAGAGACCCCGGGTAGAGAGCATAGAGACGTAACCACTATGCCATCTCGATCGGCTATGTTAACTAACTTCCTTTCTCCCTTTTACCCTCTTCAGTTTGCATAACTTTTTTCTTGGAACGGTTTTGTTCAGTTTTTTTTCTTTTTCTTTTTGCTAAATGCCTGAACTTTTTCTTCAAAGTCGTGATTCTTTTTTCAAAAAATCTATGAAATTTTCTTCTAGATTGAAGAACTCTTTTTTTTTTTCAAAATCTATGATTCTTTTTTCACAATCGATGATTTTCTAAAAATAATTGCTGAACTTTTTCAGAATCGATGAAACATTTTTCAAATTCTGCTGAACTTTTCCCAAAGTCCTGAACATTTTTTCAGTTATCTTTTTTTTCAAATTTGTGAATATTTTTCAAAATTGATGAACGTTTTTTGGATTTTGTGAACATTTGTTTTTAAAATCCTGGTAACTTTTTTTCAAATTCATGAACATTTTTTAAAATTGATGATTTTTTTATTTTGTGAACAATTTTTTTGAAATCCATGAATTCATTTTACAAAATCGGTGAACGTTTTCAAATTTGTGATTTTTTCCAAAAATATGTTTTTTGTCAAATAATTTATAATAGGACAGAAACAAGGGTCAAATAAGGCTGCCTTCAGATATGAAACACCAGAGTCATCGTGGTGCAGTGGTTATTGCGCTAACGGACCCCATTTCTTAGGGAATATAATAGTGTTGATTTTTTTTTGTGGACGCGAGTGATTCTGTGCCAGCCCACTACCGTTCGATTTCGCGCGCCAACTGGCCTAAGCGGCGTTGAGGGCGCGAAATAGGAGCTTCCTCAACCGAAAAGAGCAGACCGAGGAGCAACTAACCAAGGGTACCCCTTGCGTCATTTTTGGTGGGCACAAAGTGCTTAGCCGCCGGCCACGTGTCGCGTGCTGGATACTCCCTTGAGATTTTGTTTCTGTACGCATTTTCGGGTTTTAGATGTTTTGTTTTGTTTTGTTTTTGGCTTTTCGGTTTTTGTCAAGTTATCCCGCTTTGGACAATTTTTTTAAAAAAAAATATGCGGGAAAACATGTTTTTTTTATTCCGCGAGAGGCACATATTTCTTCTTGTGGAAACACTTCTTTGTTTTTGCGAGATGTACAATTGTGCCTCTCGGAAAGAGAAGAAAAAAAACCTATTTTTTTCACGAGAGGCACAAATTTGCTTCCCCTTGAGGCACAAGTTGCTTCCGTGAGTGTGACTCTCGGAAAGCAAAGAAAAAACATGTTTTTTTTTCTTTTGTGAGAGGCACGGATTTGCTTCTCATGAAGATAAATGTTTGCTTCCGCAAAAGGCACAATTGTGCCACTCGAAAAGAGAAAACAATATTTTTTTTCCACGAGACGCACATCTTTGCCTCTCGGAAAGAAAAGAAAAACGCATCTTTTCTTCTTCCACGAGAGCCAAAATTTGGCTTCTCGTGAAGGCACATGTTTGCTTTGATGAGAGACATTGCCTCTCGAAAAGGAAAAAAAAGGCACGTTCTTTTTTCTTTCGGGAGAGGCACATATTTGTTTCTTGTGGAGGCAATGTTTGCTTCCGAGAGAGGCACATTTGTGCCTCACGGAAAAAGAAAAAACACGTTGTTTTTCTTCTGTGAGAGACAGAGATTTGCTTCGCGTGGAGGCACATCACAAAAAGTGGGGAAAAACCATGCTTTTAACTAGTTTTTTCTCTTCCCGTTCTTTTTGTGAAAAAAATGTTCATCGAAACCTATTGACATGGGATCTAATTTCGAAAAAAATCCAACGATGAAAACGGTTTGCAATTTGGATGGGCAGTCTAAGAGATAAACATTTGAATAAACAAATCTACGAAAATAAAGAGAAAACTCACAGTTGCGACATGTGACACGTATGCATCGTGCCACTTGTCGCAACCTGAGAAGGTGGAGTGACATTTGCAAGAGGTACCGCTTAATTAGTGATTTGGTACAGAAAGGGGAACATTAATGTATTTTTAGATAGGAGATTCTATATTTTTTGAGTTACTCCCTCCGTCCTATAATATAAGAACGTTTTTGACACTATACTAGTGTCAAAAACGTTCGTATATTATGGACAGAGGAAGTAGAAGAGAAAGAAGTGGGGAGAGAAGAGAAACGGACAACACGAATTAGACCATGGATAATAGTACGGCCAATTGTTTTATGATTGAGTCTAAGTGATGACTAGAGATTCTATATGATATTCCCTCTCTTGTCCCGGACATTACACCATAATATCCACCAAAAGCAACCCACAATCTCCTCTCCTCTTGTGACGCCCCGCTCTTAATCATGCATGTTTGTGTGTATGATTAGTGCACGATTCGGTCGGGGGCGTCACATCTTTCTCTCTTGTCCCAACTAGACAAATAAGTATTAATTTGTGAATAAGCGTTGGATGTCCCACTCCCACATCATTTCCGCGGACACTCCGGACATAAATAGAGACATTTGCCGTGTCTGTTTAGGGCTAGCATTGGCTATAAGACTAGCACTATTTTCTAGCTTCTCTCTATCTCTTTCTAACTATTTATTGTATTTGCCTATGAGCACGCATATAGCCAGACTCTTGAGTCCATCCCGCTTACGCTTTCATGTCTCTCTCCTCTATATAGACAAAATTACCATGTAAACGGGCTATAAGGTTGTTATCGTACTTGCTTTTAACAGACATTTGCGACACGTGTTTCTAGAGACTTTGCGAAAGAGTGAGGTGGTTCATGTATCAATATACTAGTACAGATTTATATCTAACTATTATACTTGTCGACTATATTCTTGGTTAAATATAATATGACAACATCATATAGCCAGTAGTTGACTGTACTATTCACCATGCTCTAACATGGGTGGATCCGAGTACATATCTGGTTGAAACCATATATATTTATGAAAATTGGATCTTGGGCCGTTGGATAGTAAGCGTGCGATATAAGATGGAAAGATGTACAAATTGCAAGTACAACCCCGCACTCGTCCTGTACCTTGGTACAAAAGAATCTCGGTTGATTCCTCTCCGGCGGTTCTCCTGTCCGGCGGCCGTCTGGCCAACTATTCCAATCCTCCTCTGAGCGTTCTCCTAGCTAGACGTCGTACTGGATCTGAAGGAAATATGCCCTAGAGGCAATAATAAAGTTATTATTTATTTCCTTATTTCATAATAAATATTTATTATTCATGCTAGAATTGTATTAACCGGAAACTTAGTACATGTGTGAATACATAGACAAAACAAAGTGTCCCTAGTATGCCTCTACTTGACTAGCTCGTTTATCAAAGATGGTTATGTTTCCTAACCATAGACATGTGTTGTCATTTGATAAACGGGATCACATCATTAGGAGAATGATGTGATGGACAAGACCCATTCGTTAGCTTAGCATTACGATCGCTACAGTTTCATTGCTACTACTTTCTTCATGACTTATACATGTCCCTCAGACTATGAGATTATGCAACTCCTGAATACCGGAGGAACACTTTGTGTGCTATCAAATGTCACAACGTAAATGAGTGATTATAAAGATGCTCTACAGGTGTCTCCGAAGGTGTTTGTTGGGTTGGCATAGATCGAGATTAGGATTTGTCACTCTGTGTTTCAGAGAGGTATCTCTGGGCCCTCTTGGTAATGCTCATCACTATAAGCCTTGCAAGCAATGTGACTAATGAGTTAGTTGCGGGATGAAGTATTACAGAATGAGTAAAGAGACTTGCCGATAACGAGATTGAACTAGGTATGATGATACCGACGATCGAATCTCGGGCAAGTAACATACTGATGACAAAGGGAACAACATATGTTGTTATGCGGTTTGACCGATAAATATCTTCGTAGAATACGTAGGAGCCAATATGAGCATCCAGGTCCCGCTATTGGTTATTGATCGGAGATGTGTCTCGGTCATGTCTACATAGTTCTCGAACCCGTAGGGTCCGCACGCTTAATGTTCAATGACGATTTATATTATGAGTTATGTGATTTGATGTACCAAAGTTTGTTCGGAGTCCCGGATGAGATCACGGACCTGACGAAGAGTCTCGAAATGGTCGAGACATAAAGATCACTACATTGGAAGGCTATATTCGGACATCGGAAAGGTTCCGAGTGATTCGGATATTTTTCGAAGTACCGGAGAGTTACGGGAATTCGCCGGGGGAAGTAGTGGGCCTTAATGGGCCATACGGGAAAGGAGAGAAGGGCCTCAAGGGGTGGCCACGCGCCCCCCATGGCAAGTCCGAATTGGACTAGGGAGGGGGTGGCGCCTCCTCTCTTTCCTTCTCCCTCTCCTATTCCTTCCCTCTCTCCCCTCTTGGTAAAGGAAGGGGACTCCAACTAGGATTGGGAATCCTAGTTGGACTCCCCCTATAGGCGCGCCCCTCCTAGGCCGGCCTCCTCCTCCTCCCTCCTTTATATACGTGGCCATGGGGCACCCCAAAGCACAACAGACAATCTCTTAGCCGTGTGCGGTGCTGCTAGCTCTTGAGAACTGCGTTGGTTTTTCCCTTGAAGAGGAAAGGGTGGTGCATTAAAGTAGCATAAGTATTTCCCTCAGTTTTTGAGAACCAAGGTATCAATCCAGTAGGAGGCTACGCTCGAGTCCCACGCACCTCACAAAACAAATAAAAACCTCGCAACCAACGCGATAAAGGGGTTGTCAATCCCTTCACGGTCACTTACGAGAGTGAGATATGATAAGATAATATTTTTGGTATTTTTATAATAAAGACTAAAAGTAAAGAAAGCAAAATAAACGGTGCCAGAAATAGCTTGTTGACGGGAAATTAATATGATGGAAAATAGACCCCGGGGCCACAGGTTTCACTAGTGGCTTCTCTCAAGAGCATAAGTATTACGGTGGGTGAACAAATTACCGTCGAGCAATTGATAGAATTGAGCATAGTTATAAGAATATCTAGGTATGATCATGTATATAGGCATCACGTCCGTGACAAGTAGACCGACTCCTGCCTGCATCTACTACTATTACTCCACACATCGACCGCTATCCAGCATGCATCTAGAGTATTAAGTTCATAAGAACAGAGTAACGCTTTAAGCAAGATGACATGATGTAGAGGGATAAACTCATGCAATATGATATAAACCCCATCTTGTTATCCTCGATGGCAACAATACAATACGTGCCTTGCTGCCCCTGCTGTCACTGGGAAAGGACACCGCAAGATTGAACCCAAAGCTAAGAACTTCTCCCATTGCAAGAAAGATCAATCTAGTAGGCCAAACCAAACTGATAATTCGAAGAGACTTGCAAATATAACCAATCATACATAAAAGAATTCAGAGAAGATTCAAATATTGTTCATAGATAAACTTGATCATAAATCCACAGTTCATCGGTCCCGACAAACACACCGCAAAAGAAGATTACATCGAATAGATCTCCACGAGAATCGTGGAGAACTTTGTATTGAGATCCAAAGAGAGAGAAGAAGCCATCTAGCTAAAAACTATGGACCCGAAGGTCTGAGGTAAACTACTCACACATCATCGGAGAGGCTATGGTGTTGTTGTAGAAGCCCTCCGTGATCAATGCCCCCTCCGGCAGGACGCCGGAAAAGGCCCCAAGATGGGATCTCACGAGTACAGAAGGTTGCGGCGGTGGAATTAGGTTTTCGTGGATGCCTCTGATGGTTTGGGGGTACGTAGGTATATATAGGAGGAAGAAGTACGTCGGTGGAGCA